>NW_026289199.1:10000-30000 GCF_023373465.1 Oncorhynchus keta
GTGTACTGCATGTTGTGTGTCAGTGTGTACTGCATACTGTATGTTGTGTGTCAGTGTGTACTGCATACAGTATGTTGTGTGTCAGTGTGTCAGTGTGTACTGCATGTTGTGTGTCAGTGTGTACTGCATACAGTATGTTGTGTGTCAGTGTGTCAGTGTGTACTGCATGTTGTGTGTCAGTGTGTACTGCATACAGTATGTTGTGTGTACTGCATACAGTATGTTGTGTGGTCTGCATATAGCTAGTGTGTGGTTAGCAGTTAATGTGTGTGTGTGAAGCGTTGTAGAGCCTCATTGACCCTTCCCCTTTCAGTTTGACCTTTCACTACATTCACAAGAGATTTGAGTTTGACCTTTCACCAGCGGTCAGGGTTTGAGGCGATACTGTATTACAGTACAGAATGCAGTGGGTTTATTAATACACCACTCACAACATTCATGCCATTTGAATGACATTAGCTAGTTGATAGACGACAAGTGGTCCTTGAGTTGGTCTCGCAGTCCGGGAGTCTTGTCTGTTCCGTGACTCTCCTTATCTGGCCGGGTGGGGGGGGGCACTCATTCTAGACACTGATCATACAAAACATTACGAACACCTACTCTTTCCATGAGTGAATCCAGGTCACAGTTAAGATCCCTTATTGACGTCACCTATTAAATCCACTTCAGAGAGAGGGGGAGGAGACGGGTTAAAGAAGGATTTTGAGACATGGATTGTGTACGTGTGCCATTCAGAGGGTGAATGAGCAGAGAGAAAATATTTAAGGTCCTTTGAACGGGGTAGGATAGAAGGTGCCAGGTGCACCAGTTTGTGTCAAGAACTGCAACTCTGCTGGGTTTTTAACACTCAACCGTTTCCTGTGTGTATCAATGGTCCACCACCCAAAGGACATCCAGCCAACTGGACAACTGTGGGAAGTGTTGGAGTCAACATGGGTCAGCTTCCCATCCTACTAAACTACACTGTAGTAGTTACAGATGCCTTCATCCTACTAAACTACACTGTAGTAGTTACAGATGCCTCCATCCTACTAAACTACACTGTAGTAGTTACAGATCAGTGGAGCCTCCATCCTACTAAACTACACTGTAGTAGTTACAGATGCCTCCATCCTACTAAACTACACTGTAGTAGTTACAGATGCCTCCATCCTACTAAACTACACTGTAGTAGTTACAGATCAGTGGAGCCTCCATCCTACTAAACTACACTGTAGTAGTTACAGATGCCTCCATCCTACTAAACTACACTGTAGTAGTTACAGATGCCTCCATCCTACTAAACTACACTGTAGTAGTTACAGATCAGTGGAGCCTCCATCCTACTAAACTACACTGTAGTAGTTACAGATCAGTGGAGCCTCCATCCTACTAAACTACACTGTAGTAGTTACAGATGCCTCCATCCTACTAAACTACACTGTAGTAGTTACAGATCAGTGGAGCCTCCATCCTACTAAACTACACTGTAGTAGTTACAGATGCCTCCATCCTACTAAACTACACTGTAGTAGTTACAGATCAGTGGAGCCTCCATCCTACTAAACTACACTGTAGTAGTTACAGATCAGTGGAGCCTCCATCCTACTAAACTACACTGTAGTAGTTACAGATGCCTCCATCCTACTAAACTACACTGTAGTAGTTACAGATCAGTGGACCTCCATCCTACTAAACTACACTGTAGTAGTTACAGATCAGTGGAGCCTCCATCCTACTAAACTACACTGTAGTAGTTACAGACCCATACAGCCTCCATCCTACTAAACTACACTGTAGTAGTTACAGACCCATACAGCCTCCATCCTACTAAACTACACTGTAGTAGTTACAGATGCCTCCATCCTACTAAACTACACTGTAGTAGTTACAGATCAGTGGAGCCTCCATCCTACTAAACTACACTGTAGTAGTTACAGATCAGTGGACCTCCATCCTACTAAACTACACTGTAGTAGTTAGACCCATACAGCCTCCATCCTACTAAACTACACTGTAGTAGTTACAGATGCCTCCATCCTACTAAACTACACTGTAGCAGTTACAGATGCCTCCATCCTACTAAACTACACTGTAGTAGTTACAGATGCCTCCATCCTACTAAACTACACTGTAGTAGTTACAGATCAGTGGAGCCTCCATCCTACTAAACTACACTGTAGTAGTTACAGATGCCTCCATCCTACTAAACTACACTGTAGTAGTTACAGATGCCTCCATCCTACTAAACTACACTGTAGTAGTTACAGATCAGTGGAGCCTCCATCCTACTAAACTACACTGTAGTAGTTACAGATGCCTCCATCCTACTAAACTACACTGTAGTAGTTACAGATGCCTCCATCCTACTAAACTACACTGTAGTAGTTACAGATCAGTGGAGCCTCCATCCTACTAAACTACACTGTAGTAGTTACAGATGCCTCCATCCTACTAAACTACACTGTAGTAGTTACAGATGCCTCCATCCTACTAAACTACACTGTAGTAGTTACAGATCAGTGGAGCCTCCATCCTACTAAACTACACTGTAGTAGTTACAGATGCCTCCATCCTACTAAACTACACTGTAGTAGTTACAGATGCCTCCATCCTACTAAACTACACTGTAGTAGTTACAGATCAGTGGAGCCTCCATCCTACTAAACTACACTGTAGTAGTTACAGATGCCTCCATCCTACTAAACTACACTGTAGTAGTTACAGATGCCTCCATCCTACTAAACTACACTGTAGTAGTTACAGATCAGTGGAGCCTCCATCCTACTAAACTACACTGTAGTAGTTAGATGCCTCCATCCTACTAAACTACACTGTAGTAGTTACAGATGCCTCCATCCTACTAAACTACACTGTAGTAGTTACAGATCAGTGGAGCCTCCATCCTACTAAACTACACTGTAGTAGTTACAGATCAGTGGAGCCTCCATCCTACTAAACTACACTGTAGTAGTTACAGATGCCTCCATCCTACTAAACTACACTGTAGTAGTTACAGATCAGTGGAGCCTCCATCCTACTAAACTACACTGTAGTAGTTACAGATGCCTCCATCCTACTAAACTACACTGTAGTAGTTACAGATCAGTGGAGCCTCCATCCTACTAAACTACACTGTAGTAGTTACAGATCAGTGGAGCCTCCATCCTACTAAACTACACTGTAGTAGTTACAGATGCCTCCATCCTACTAAACTACACTGTAGTAGTTACAGATCAGTGGAGCCTCCATCCTACTAAACTACACTGTAGTAGTTACAGATCAGTGGAGCCTCCATCCTACTAAACTACACTGTAGTAGTTACAGATGCCTCCATCCTACTAAACTACACTGTAGTAGTTACAGATCAGTGGAGCCTCCATCCTACTAAACTACACTGTAGTAGTTACAGATCAGTGGACCTCCATCCTACTAAACTACACTGTAGTAGTTAGACCCATACAGCCTCCATCCTACTAAACTACACTGTAGTAGTTACAGATGCCTCCATCCTACTAAACTACACTGTAGCAGTTACAGATGCCTCCATCCTACTAAACTACACTGTAGTAGTTACAGATGCCTCCATCCTACTAAACTACACTGTAGTAGTTACAGATGCCTTCATCCTACTAAACTACACTGTAGTAGTTACAGATGCCTCCATCCTACTAAACTACACTGTAGTAGTTACAGATGCCTCCATCCTACTAAACTACACTGTAGTAGTTACAGATCAGTGGAGCCTCCATCCTACTAAACTACACTGTAGTAGTTACAGATCAGTGGAGCCTCCATCCTACTAAACTACACTGTAGTAGTTACAGATGCCTCCATCCTACTAAACTACACTGTAGCAGTTACAGATCAGTGGAGCCTCCATCCTACTAAACTACACTGTAGTAGTTACAGATGCCTCCATCCTACTAAACTACACTGTAGTAGTTACAGATCAGTGGAGCCTCCATCCTACTAAACTACACTGTAGTAGATACAGATGCCTCCATCCTACTAAACTACACTGTAGTAGTTACAGATCAGTGGAGCCTCCATCCTACTAAACTACACTGTAGTAGTTACAGATGCCTCCATCCTACTAAACTACACTGTAGTAGTTACAGATCAGTGGAGCCTCCATCCTACTAAACTACACTGTAGTAGTTACAGATCAGTGGACCTCCATCCTACTAAACTACACTGTAGTAGTTACAGATGCCTCCATCCTACTAAACTACACTGTAGTAGTTACAGATCAGTGGAGCCTCCATCCTACTAAACTACACTGTAGTAGTTACAGATGCCTCCATCCTACTAAACTACACTGTAGCAGTTACAGATCCATACAGCCTCCATCCTACTAAACTACACTGTAGTAGTTACAGATGCCTCCATCCTACTAAACTACACTGTAGCAGTTACAGATGCCTCCATCCTACTAAACTACACTGTAGTAGTTACAGATCAGTGGAGCCTCCATCCTACTAAACTACACTGTAGTAGATACAGATGCCTCCATCCTACTAAACTACACTGTAGTAGTTACAGATGCCTCCATCCTACTAAACTACACTGTAATAGTTAGACCCATACAGCCTCCATCCTACTAAACTACACTGTAGTAGATACAGATGCCTCCATCCTACTAAACTACACTGTAGTAGTTACAGATGCCTCCATCCTACTAAACTACACTGTAGTAGTTACAGATCAGTGGAGCCTCCATCCTACTAAACTACACTGTAGCAGTTAGACCCATAGACTATGGAGCATGTTTTTTTAATCCATTTTGAATTCGGGGCCTAACAACAAAAGGTGGAAAAGGTCAAAGGGTATGAATAGTTCCTGAAGGCTCGGATTAGTACAGGTGGTCTCCTCTCCTTCTGTTGTCCGTAAACATGCGGCGTAACGTGGCGATATGACCGTGTGGGAACACTGATCCTATCAAGGTATGGAGCCATTTAACCTTTGTGGGGGTGGGGGGGGATCTTTCATATCAGAGAGAAATGAAGGGCTTCCGACCCCGTATTGCAGTGTTCAGATTGAGCGTCGGGGGCTCTTAACAAAAACACCCCAACAGCCGACGCCTTAGTCCAATGACCTGTGTGATCTAAACGGAACTGAGAGTCGTGATCAAGGGCTATTCAGGCTCCAGCTTGTACAACCGATGAACCAGTGTCCCCCAACCAAAAGTAGTCATACTGTCAAGTCGGCTACAAACAGACAGACTAACAAGAATAAGAGGCAGGGGTTTTGGTAGGGAATATGTCAAAAACGTTCAGTTTTAAAAAGGTAGATGCATTGCTAACAGTTGCAATATGTAAGAAATTGGGCTCCCGTTTCCTTATTCCCAAATGCTATGATGAACTTATACAGTAGCCCATATATACACATATATCCATAGAACATAAGCAAAGTGCGTCGGTCTCGGCTACAGTCCAAAGCAACTGCCTCGTTTCCTTGATAACCACAACACGAGCTTTCCCAAGTGTTTACATTACACTAAATGTTTTAAGAAGAGAACAGTTTTTAAAAAACCTGACGGTACCTGATTGGGGGGGGCTCGCTGGCTGGCTGTCCTTCTGGAAAGTGCTAACTCTGTTCTCCAGTCGGAGTTTTATAGACTGCCAGTGGCGACCGCTGCCCAATAAGGGCTTAGGGACCAGAGACAAACTACCAGACACAATCAGAAACGGAAAAACTGAAAGTATGGTCACGTCTCTGTATAAAGGGTTTTTATATATAGAATACATACGACTCATCAACATGTAAAATCACTAAAGGATATAAACAGTATGAAATACAATTTTGGTTACTTTGGAATGTTTTCTAGATTTCGCTGTTTTAGATGGTAACATGTTGGCCTACTGTGAACTTACAGTGGGGTGACTAGGAACACATGAACTGACCAGAGAGAATAGTGGGGTGTCTAGGAACACATGAACTGACCAGAGAGAATAGTGGGGTGTCTAGGAACACATGAACTGACCAGAGAGAATAGTGGGGTGACTAGGAACACATGAACTGACCAGAGAGAACAGTGGGAACACATGAACTGACCAGAGAGAACAGTGGGGTGACTAGGAACACATGAACTGACCAGAGAGAATAGTGGGAACACATGAACTGACCAGAGAGAATAGTGGGGTGTCTAGGAACACATGAACTGACCAGAGAGAATAGTGGGGTGTCTAGGAACACATGAACTGACCAGAGAGAATAGTGGGGTGACTAGGAACACATGAACTGACCAGAGAGAATAGTGGGGTGACTAGGAACACATGAACTGACCAGAGAGAATAGTGGGGTGTCTAGGAACACATGAACTGACCAGAGAGAATAGTGGGGTGTCTAGGAACACATGAACTGACCAGAGAGAATAGTGGGGTGACTAGGAACACATGAACTGACCAGAGAGAATAGTGGGGTGTCTAGGAACACATTAACTGACCAGAGAGAACAGTGGGGTGACTAGGAACACATGAACTGACCAGAGAGAATAGTGGGGTGTCTAGGAACACATGAACTGACCAGAGAGAATAGTGGGGTGTCTAGGAACACATGAACTGACCAGAGAGAATAGTGGGGTGACTAGGAACACATGAACTGACCAGAGAGAACAGTGGGGTGACTAGGAACACATGAACTGACCAGAGAGAACAGTGAGGTGTCTAGGAACACATGAACTGACCAGAGAGAATAGTGGGAACACATGAACTGACCAGAGAGAATAGTGGGGTGTCTAGGAACATATGAACTGACCAGAGAGAACAGTGAGGTGTCTAGGAACACATGAACTGACCAGAGAGAATAGTGGGGTGTCTAGGAACATATGAACTGACCAGAGAGAACAGTGAGGTGTCTAGGAACACATGAACTGACCAGAGAGAATAGTGGGGTGACTAGGAACAGATTAATTTATGTTAAGAGATAGCCAGGGGCACACTCCAACACTTTGACAATCATTTGCAGACTAAACATTTGTGTTTAGTGAGTCCACCAGATCAGAGGCAGTAGAGATGACCAGGGATGTTCTCTGTTTAGTGAGTCCTCCAGATCAGAGACAGTAGGGATGACCAGGGATGTTCTCTGTTTAGTGAGTCCTCCAGATCAGGGGCAGTAGATGACCAGGGATGTTCTCTGTTTAGTGAGTCCTCCAGATCAGAGACAGTAGGGATGACCAGGGATGTTCTCTGTTTAGTGAGTCCTCCAGATCAGAGACAGTAGGGATGACCAGGATGTTCTCTGTTTAGTGAGTCCTCCAGATCAGAGGCAGTAGGGATGACCAGGGATGTTCTCTGTTTAGTGAGTCCTCCAGATCAGAGACAGTAGGGATGACCAGGGATGTTCTCTGTTTAGTGAGTCCTCCAGATCAGAGGCAGTAGGGATGACCAGGGATGTTCTCTGTTTAGTGAGTCCTCCAGATCAGAGGCAGTAGGGATGACCAGGGATATTCTCTGTTTAGTGAGTCCTCCAGATCAGAGACAGTAGGGATGACCAGGGATGTTCTCTGTTTAGTGAGTCCTCCAGATCAGAGGCAGTAGAGATGACCAGGGATGTTCTCTGTTTAGTGGGTCCTCCAGATCAGAGGCAGTAGAGATGACCAGGGATGTTCTCTGTTTAGTGAGTCCTCCAGATCAGAGGCAGTAGAGATGACCAGTGTCTGGTTGTGATAGTGATAATGTTGTGCAATGAACTAGTCAGGTAGTGATAATGTAGCCGTAATTAACTAGTATGTTAGTGATAATGTAGTGTACTGAAGTAGTCTGGTAGTGATAATGTAGCATGATGAACTAGTCTGGTAGTGATAATGTAGTGTACTGAACTAGTCTGGTAGTGATAATGTAGTGTACTGAACTAGTCTGGTAGTGGTAGTGATAATGTAGTGTAATGAACTAGTCAGGTAGTGATAATGTAGCGTAATGAACTAGTCTGGTAGTGATAATGTAGTGTAATGAACTAGTCTGGTAGTGATAATGTAGCGTACTGAAGTAGTCTGGTAGTGATAATGTAGCGTAATGAACTCGTCTGGTAGTGATAATGTAGCGTAATGAACTGGTCTGGTAGTGATAATGTACCGTAATGAACTAGTCTGGTAGTGATAATGTAGTGTAATGAACTAGTCTGGTAGTGATAATGTAGTGTACTGTTACTAGTCTGGTAGTGATAATGTAGTGTAATGAACTAGTCTTGTATTGATAATGTAGCATAATGAACTAGTCTGGTAGTGATAATGTAGTTTAATGAACTAGTCTGGTAGTGATAATGTAGTGTACTGAACTAGTTATGTAGTGGTAGTGATAATGTAGTGTAATGAACTAGTCTGGTATTGATAATGTATTGTAATGAACTAGTCTGGTATTGATAATGTAGCGTAATGAACTAGTCTTGTAGTGATAATGTAGCGCAATTAACTAGTCTGGTAGTGATAATGTAGTGTACTGAACTAGTTACGTAGTGGTAGTGATAATGAAGTGCATTGAGCTAGTCAGGGAGAGATAATGTAGTTGATTTAACAGTGTACTAAGCTTACACTTGTTATGTTAACAACGCACTATTGATTGAATCCAGGCCTTAAAGCTAATGTAGTGATACACACTGGATTATCCGATAACTACACTGAGTAAACAAAACATTAAGAACACCTGCTCTTTCCGTGACAGACTGACCAGGTGAATCCAGGTGAATCCAGGCCTTAAAGCTAATGTAGTGATACACACTGGATTATCCGATAACTACACTGAGTAGCAAAACAATAAGAACACCTGCTCTTTCCGTGACAGACTGACCAGGTGAATCCAGGTGAATCCAGGTGAATACTATGATCCCTTATTGATGCCACTTGTTAAATCCACTTCAGTCAGTGTAGATGAAGTGGGAGGAGACGGGTTAAAGACGGATTTTTAAGCCTTGAGAAAATATGTAAGTGCCTTTGAACAGGGGGGTATGGTAGTAGGTGCCAGGTGTACCGGTTTGTGTCAAGAACTGCAACTCTGCTACGTTTTTCACACACAGTTTCCTGTGTGTATCTAGAACGGTCCACCACCCAAAGAACATCCAGACAACTTGACACAACAGTGGGAAGCGTTGGAGTCAACATGGGGCCAGCTTCCCTGTGGAACGATTTCAACACCTTGTAGAATCCATGACCCTACAAATCTGAGGGCATAAGGAGTGGGGCGGCACACTAAATATTAGGAAAGTGTTCATGTTTTGTACACTCAGGGTATATATTCATGAATGTATTCAACACCCCATGACTGATAATCCCTAACTCACCAGGGCCGTCTGTAGGTCAAGTTTCAGCTGAAGGTGAAATGTGAGCCTCTCTGGACTCGCAGCGAAAGGCCAGTGTCCTGACACCCACCCTACCCTTTCACTGTACCACACACACGGTGTGCTAAAGGCCAGTGTCCTGACACCCACCCTACCCTTTCACTGTACCCTTTACTGGCTACAGAACTATATTTAACCCTCCTACCCTACCATCCCTGTGACCAGGGAGACACCAGGTACACCTACCATCCCTGTGACCAGGAGACACCAGGACACCCTACCATCCCTGTGACCAGGGAGACACCAGGGTCACCCTACCATCCCTGTGACCAGGGAGACACCAGGGCCACCCTACCATCCCTGTGACCAGGAGACACCAGGGACACCCTACCATCCCTGTGACCAGGAGACACCAGAGACACCTACCATCCCTGTGACCAGGAGACACCAGGGACACCCTACAATCCCTGTGACCAGGAGACACCAAGGACACTACCATCCCTGTGACCAGGAGACACCAGGGTCACCCTACCATCCCTTGTGACCAGGGAGACACCAGGGACACCCTACAATCCCTGTGACCAGGAGACACCAGGGACACCCTACAATCCCTGTGACCAGGGAGACACCAGGGACACCCTACCCTCCACTGTAACCAGGGAGACACCAGGGACACCCTACAATCCCTGTGACCAGGGAGAAACCAGGGACACCTACCCTCCCCTGTAATCAGGAGACACCAGGGACACCTACCATCCCTGTGACCAGGAGACACCAGGGACACCCTACCCTCCCTGTAATCAGGAGTCACCAGGGTCACCCTACCCTCCCTGTAATCAGGGAGACACCAAAGTCACCCTACCCTCCCTGTAATCAGGGAGACACCAGGGTCACCCTACCCTCCCCTGTAATCAGGAGACACCAGGGTCACCCTACCCTCCCCTGTAATCAGGAGACACCAGGGTCACCCTACCCTCCCTGTAATCAGGAGACACCAGGTCACCCTACCCTCCCCTGTAATCAGGGGAGACACCAGGTCACCCTACCCTCCCTGTAATCAGGAGACACCAGGGTCACCCTACCATCCTTGTGACCAGGAGACACCAGGACACCCTACAATCCCTGTGACCAGGAGTCACCAGGGTCACCCTACCATCCCTGTGACCAGGGAGACACCAGGGACAAACACCGTCTTGACACTAGTTCTAGATAAAGACAGACACCATCCTGACACTAGTTCTGGATAAGGACAGACACCATCCTGACACTAGTTCTGGATAAAGACAGACACCATCCTGACACCACCTTCCGGAGACACCTGAAACCCCACCTCTTTAAGGAATACCTAGGATAGAATAAGTAATCCTTCTCACCCCCCGCCGAAAAGATTTAGATGCACTATTGTAAAGTGGCTGTTCCACTGGATGTCATAAGGTGAATGCACCAATTTGTAAGTCGCTCTGGATAAGAGCGTCTGCTAAATGACTTAAATGTAAATGTAGTTCTGGATAAAGACAGACACCATCCTGACACTAGTTCTGGATAAAGACAGACACCATCCTGACACTAGTTCTAGATAAAGACAGACACCATCCTGACACTAGTTTTGGATAAAGACAGACACCATCCTGACACTAGTTCTGGATAAAGACAGACTACACACTCTCTCAAACACACACACTCATCTTTCTCAGACTCCTACACACTCTCTCAAACACACACACTCTTTTCTTAGAATAAATCTTTATTATATTTGGCACAATGACAGTTTCACAGGTTTGTTCATTTGCACATCATCATCATCATCATCATCATCATCATCATCATCATCGTCATCATCATCATCATCATCATCGTCATCGTCATCATCGTCGTCTAAAAGAACATTGAGGCCCCAGGGTGAAGTCTGCCCTAGGTAAGGCTCTAGGATCTAATCATTAGACTTTCACCAGCACTGAGGTCAGGGGGAGGTCAGGGGGTAGAGGTCAATCTTCCTCAGGTAATGCATCATGTCGGAGGCCTTTATGTTGATCTTTCCTCCGGGAATGTCCTTCATCCCTTTAACAATGATCAGAGCTGAGAGAGAGAGAGAGAGAGAGAGACAGAGAGAGAGAGAGAGAGAGAGAGAGAGAGAGAGAGAGAGAGAGACAGAGAAGGAGACAGAGAGAGAGAGAGAGAGAGAGAGAGAGAGAGAGAGAGAGAGAGAGACAGAGAGAGAGACAGAGAGAGAGAGAAGGGGAGACAGAGAGAGAGAGAGAGAGAGAGAGAGAGAGAAGGGGAGACAGGGAGAGAGAGAGACTCCTTTAGAACACAGTAAACCCAGCAGTATTCTCATATAGAATCCTATAAAGGATAACATTCTGTAAAGAAGAGTGGGGTTCGTACTCTGGCCAGTCTTTGCGATGGTGATGCTGTAGGAGAGGGCATCAGTAGCAGTGGGCCTCATCTTAACATCTAAAGTGTTGTCCCCATCAATGTGAGATTATCTCTCAGGACAGTACACTTGTTCTATATCATCGACTGCATCCTTATGTAATACATGTATCACTAGCCACTTTAACTATGCCACTTTGTTTACATACTCATCTCATATGTATATACTGATACCATCTACTGCATCTTGCCTATGTCGCTCTGTACCATCACTCATTCATATATCCTTATGTACATATTCTTTATCCCCTTACACTGTGTATAAGACAGTAGTTTAGGAATTGTTAGCTAGATTACTTGCTGGTTATTACTGCATTGTCGGAACTAGAAGCACAAGCATTTCGCTACACTCGCATTAACATCTGCTAACCATGTGTATGTGACAAATTTGATTTGATTTTATTTGATCTGTTCCCACTGAGATGAAGACCGCTGGCGAAGAGAGGAGAACGATCCAACGACATCATCGCCTTGATCTCTGCAGCCTAGAGAGAGAGATGTTAGAGGTACCACACCATCGCCATCTAGTGGCTGTACAGTTTACCTAGTAAAGACATTACTGCTGTGTTTCCAGAGGGAGAGAGAGAGAGATGTTAGAGGTACCACACCAGCGCCATCTAGTGGCTGTACAGTTTACCTAGTAAAGACATTACTGCAGTGTTTCCAGAGAGAGAGAGATGTTAGAGGTACCACACCAGCGCCATCTAGTGGCTGTACAGTTTACCTAGTAAAGACATTACTGCAGTGTTTCCAGAGAGAGAGAGAGAGATGTTAGAGGTACCACACCAGCGCCATCTAGTGGCTGTACAGTTTACCTAGTAAAGACATTACTGCAGTGTTTCCAGCGCCATCTAGTGGCTGTACAGTTTACCTAGTAAAGACATTACTGCAGTGTTTCCAGAGAGAGAGAGAGAGAGATGTTAGAGGTACCACACCAGCGCCATCTAGTGGCTGTACAGTTTACCTAGTAAAGACATTACTGCTGTGTTTCCAGAGAGAGAGAGAGATGTTAGGGGTACCACACCAGCGCCATCTAGTGGCTGTACAGTTTACCTAGGAAAGACATTACTGCTGTGTTTCCAGAGAGAGAGAGATGTTAGGGGTACCACACCAGCGCCATCTAGTGGCTGTACAGTTTACCTAGTAAAGACATTACTGCAGTGTTTCCAGAGAGAGAGAGAGAGATGTTAGAGGTACCACACCAGCGCCATCTAGTGGCTGTACAGTTTACCTAGTAAAGACATTACTGCAGTGTTTCCAGAGAGAGAGAGAGATGTTAGAGGTACCACACCAGCGCCATCTAGTGGCTGTACAGTTTACCTAGTAAAGACATTACTGCAGTGTTTCCAGAGAGAGAGAGATGTTAGAGGTACCACACCATCGCCATCTAGTGGCTGTACAGTTTACCTAGTAAAGACATTACTGCTGTGTTTCCAGAGAGAGAGAGAGAGAGAGAGAGATGTTAGGGGTACCACACCAGCGCCATCTAGTGGCTGTACAGTTTACCTAGTAAAGACATTACTGCTGTGTTTCCAGAGAGAGAGAGATGTTAGGGGTACCACACCAGCGCCATCTAGTGGCTGTACAGTTTACCTAGTAAAGACATTACTGCAGTGTTTCCAGAGAGAGAGAGAGATGTTAGAGGTACCACACCAGCGCCATCTAGTGGCTGTACAGTTTACCTAGTAAAAGACATTACTGCAGTGTTTCCAGAGAGAGAGAGAGAGAGAGATGTTAGAGGTACCACACCATCGCCATCTAGTGGCTGTACAGTTTACCTAGTAAAGACATTACTGCAGTGTTTCCAGAGAGAGAGAGATGTTAGAGGTACCACACCAGCGCCATCTAGTGGCTGTACAGTTTACCTAGTAAAGACATTACTGCAGTGTTTCCAGAGAGAGAGATGTTAGAGGTACCACACCAGCGCCATCTAGTGGCTGTACAGTTTACCTAGTAAAGACATTACTGCAGTGTTTCCAGAGAGAGAGAGAGAGATGTTAGAGGTACCACACCAGCTCCATCTAGTGGCTGTACAGTTTACCTAGTAAAGACATTACTGCAGTGTTTCCAGAGAGAGAGAGATGTTAGAGGTACCACACCAGCGCCATCTAGTGGCTGTACAGTTTACCTAGTAAAGACATTACTGCTGTGTTTCCAGAGAGAGAGAGAGAGAGAGAGAGAGATGTTAGAGGTACCACACCAGCGCCATCTAGTGGCTGTACAGTTTACCTAGTAAAGACATTACTGCTGTGTTTCCAGAGAGAGAGAGATGTTAGAGGTACCACACCAGCGCCATCTCGTGGCTGTACAGTTTACCTAGTAAAGACATTACTGCTGTGTTTCCAGAGAGAGAGAGATGTTAGAGGTACCACGCCAGCGCCATCTAGTGGCTGTACAGTTTACCTAGTAAAGACATTACTGCTGTGTTTCCAGAGAGAGAGAGAGAGAGAGAGAGATGTTAGAGGTACCACACCAGCGCCATCTAGTGGCTGTACAGTTTACCTAGTAAAGACATTACTGCTGTGTTTCCAGAAAGAGAGAGAGAGATGTTAGAGGTACCACGCCAGCGCCATCTAGTGGCTGTACAGTTTACCAGGTAAAGACATTACTGCTGTGTTTCCAGAGGGAGAGAGAGAGAGATGTTAGAGGTACCACACCAGCGCCATCTAGTGGCTGTACAGTTTACCTAGTAAAGACATTACTGCTGTGTTTCCAGAGAGAGAGAGATGTTAGAGGTACCACACCAGCGCCATCTAGTGGCTGTACAGTTTACCTAGTAAAGACATTACTGCTGTGTTTCCAGAGAGAGAGAGATGTTAGAGGTACCACACCAGCTCCATCTAGTGGCTGTACAGTTTACCTAGTAAAGACATTACTGCTGTGTTTCCAGAGAGAGAGAGATGTTAGAGGTACCACACCAGCGCCATCTAGTGGCTGTACAGTTTACCTAGTAAAGACATTACTGCTGTGTTTCCAGAGAGAGAGAGATGTTAGAGGTACCACACCAGCTCCATCTAGTGGCTGTACAGTTTACCTAGTAAAGACATTACTGCTGTGTTTCCAGAGAGAGAGAGGTGTTAGAGGTACCACACCAGCTCCATCTAGTGGCTGTACAGTTTACCTAGTAAAGACATTACTGCTGTGTTTCCAGAGAGAGAGAGAGATGTTAGAGGTACCACACCAGCGCCATCTAGTGGCTGTACAGTTTACCTAGTAAAGACATTACTGCTGTGTTTCCAGAGAGAGAGAGATGTTAGAGGTACCACACCAGCGCCATCTAGTGGCTGTACAGTTTACCTAGTAAAGACATTACTGCAGTGTTTCCAGAGAGAGAGAGAGAGATGTTAGAGGTACCACGCCAGCGCCATCTAGTGGCTGTACAGTTTACCTAGTAAAGACATTACTGCTGTGTTTCCAGAGAGAGAGAGATGTTAGAGGTACCACACCAGCTCCATCTAGTGGCTGTACAGTTTACCTAGTAAAGACATTACTGCAGTGTTTCCAGAGAGAGAGAGATGTTAGAGGTACCACACCAGCTCCATCTAGAGGCTGTACAGTTTACCTAGTAAAGACATTACTGCTGTGTTTCCAGAGAGAGAGAGATGTTAGAGGTACCACACCAGCTCCATCTAGAGGCTGTACAGTTTACCTAGTAAAGACATTACTGCAGTGTTTCCAG
This sequence comes from Oncorhynchus keta, assembly GCF_023373465.1. Classification (NCBI taxonomy): domain Eukaryota; kingdom Metazoa; phylum Chordata; class Actinopteri; order Salmoniformes; family Salmonidae; genus Oncorhynchus; species Oncorhynchus keta. The sequence goes on from NW_026289199.1 coordinate 25,365, forward strand.
AGAGAGAGAGATGTTAGAGGTACCACGCCAGCGCCATCTAGTGGCTGTACAGTTTACCAGGTAAAGACATTACTGCTGTGTTTCCAGAGGGAGAGAGAGAGAGATGTTAGAGGTACCACACCAGCGCCATCTAGTGGCTGTACAGTTTACCTAGTAAAGACATTACTGCTGTGTTTCCAGAGAGAGAGAGATGTTAGAGGTACCACGCCAGCTCCATCTAGTGGCTGTACAGTTTACCTAGTAAAGACATTACTGCTGTGTTTCCAGAGAGAGAGAGATGTTAGAGGTACCACACCAGCTCCATCTAGTGGCTGTACAGTTTACCTAGTAAAGACATTACTGCAGTGTTTCCAGAGAGAGAGAGATGTTAGAGGTACCACACCAGCTCCATCTAGTGGCTGTACAGTTTACCTAGTAAAGACATTACTGCTGTGTTTCCAGAGAGAGAGAGAGAGAGATGTTAGAGGTACCACACCAGCTCCATCTAGTGGCTGTACAGTTTACCTAGTAAAGACATTACTGCAGTGTTTCCAGAGAGAGAGAGAGAGAGATGTTAGAGGTACCACACCAGCGCCATCTAGTGGCTGTACAGTTTACCTAGTAAAGACATTACTGCTGTGTTTCCAGAGAGAGAGAGAGAGAGATGTTAGAGGTACCACGCCAGCGCCATCTAGTGGCTGTACAGTTTACCTAGTAAAGACATTACTGCTGTGTTTCCAGAGAGAGAGAGAGAGAGAGATGTTAGAGGTACCACGCCAGCGCCATCTAGTGGCTGTACAGTTTACCTAGTAAAGACATTACTGCTGTGTTTCCAGAGGGAGAGAGAGAGAGATGTTAGGGGTACCACACCAGCGCCATCTAGTGGCTGTACAGTTTACCTAGTAAAGACATTACTGCTGTGTTTCCAGAGAGAGAGAGATGTTAGAGGTACCACGCCAGCTCCATCTAGTTGTGGATCATTTAAATCAGCTGCACCCCTTTGAGAACAGAGTTAGATCAACTCTGTCGACAACCACATGAATCAGATAGATGCAACTGTTTAGTAACTCAATTCAGCAACTAACGACAAACTAGTCAATCAGACTCAGACCTCTCAATGCATCCATCTAGTAGTGACAGAGTAGGTCTACGGACAGACACAGTTAACTCACCTAGACTAACCCACCCCTAACACTACAGTTAACTCACCTAGACTAACCCATCCCTAACACTACAGTTAACTCACCTAGACTAACCCATCCCTAACACTACAGTTAACTCACCTACACTAACCCATCCTAACACTACAGTTAACTCACCTAGACTAACCCATCCTAACACTACAGTTAACTCACCTAGACTAACCCATCCTAACACTACAGTTAACTCACCTAGACTAACCCATCCTAACACTACACAGTTAACTCACCTAGACTAACTCAACCCAAACCTAACACTACACAGTTAACTCACCTAGACTAACCCATCCTAACCTAACACTACACAGTTAACTCACCTAGACTAACCCATCCTAACCTAACACTACACAGTTAACTCACCTAGACTAACTCAACCCAAACCTAACACTACACAGTTAACTCACCTAGACTAACCCACCCTAACACTACAGTTAACTCACCTAGACTAACCCATCCCTAACACTACAGTTAACTCACCTAGACTAACCAACCTGAAGCTAACAAGTAGAACCGATCCCCAGGAACAGGGTTGGAGTTAAAACCTACAGGAGGGTATCTCTCCAGGAACAGGGCTGGAGTTAAAACCTCCAGGAGGGTCTCTCTCCAGGAACAGGGTTGGAGTTAAAACCTCCAGGAGGGTCTCTCTCCAGGAACAGGGCTGGAGTTAAAACCTACAGGAGGGTATCTCTCCAGGAACAGGGTTGGAGTTAAAACCTACAGGAGGGTCTCTCTCCAAGAACAGGGTTGGAGTTAAAACCTCCAGGAGGGTATCTCTCCAGGAACAGGGTTGGAGTTAAAACCTACAGGAGGGTCTCTCTCCAAGAACAGGGTTGGAGTTAAAACCTCCAGGAGGGTCTCTCTCCAGGAACAGGGTTGGAGTTAAAACCTACAGGAGGGTTTCTCTCCGGGAACAGGGTTGTCAGAGAGTATGGTGCAGAGAGAGAGAGAGAGAGAGTAACCATTACAGGATTACAGGATCCGAACTGTTATATTTATCATAACCGTTACAGGATCCTAACTGCTATATTTATTATAACCGTTACAGGATCCTAACTGCTATATTTATTATAACCGTTACAGGATCCTAACTGCTATATTTATTATAACCGTTACAGGATCCTAACTGCTATATTTATTATAACCGTTACAGGATCCTAACTGCTATATTTATCATAACCGTTACAGGATCCTAACTGCTATATTTATCATAACCGTTACAGGATCCTAACTGCTATATTTATTATAACCGTTACAGGATCCTAACTGCTATATTTATCATAACCGTTACAGGATCCTAACTGCTATATTTATCATAACCGTTACAGGATCCTAACTGCTATATTTATTATAACCGTTACAGGATCCTAACTGCTATATTTATCATAACCGTTACAGGATCCTAACTGCTATATTTATTATAACCGTTACAGGATCCTAACTGCTATATTTATTATAACCGTTACAGGATCCTAACTGCTATATTTATTATAACCGTTACAGGATCCTAACTGCTATATTTATCATAACCGTTACAGGATCCTAACTGCTATATTTATCATAACCGTTACAGGATCCTAACTGCTATATTTATTATAACCGTTACAGGATCCTAACTGCTATATTTCAACGGGTTATATTATATAATGGAACACAGTCTCATATCAACTGGTTATATAATGGAACACATTCTAATATCAACGGGTTATATAATGGAACACAGTCAACTGGTTATATTATATAATGGAACACAGTCTAATATCAACTGGTTATATTATATAATGGAACACAGTCTAATATCAACTGGTTATATTATATAATGGAACACAGTCAACTGGTTATATTATATAATGGAACACAGTCTAATATCAACGGGTTATATAATGGAACACAGTCTAATATCAACTGGTTATATAAAGGAACACAGTCTAATATCAACGGGTTATATTATATAATGGAACACAGTCAACTGGTTATATTATATATTATATAATGGAACACAGTCAACTGGTTATATTATATATTATATAATGGAACACAGTCAACTGGTTATATTATATAATGGAACACAGTCTAATATCAACGAGTTATATAATGGAACACAGTCTAATATCAACAGGTTATATAATGGAACACAGTCTAATATCAACGGGTTATATAATGGAACACAGTCTAATATTAACGGGTTATATAATGGAACACAGTCTAATATCAACGGGTTATATAATGGAACACAGTCTAATATCAACGGGTTATATTATATAATGGAACACAGTCTAATATCAACGGGTTATATAATGGAACACAGTCTAATATCAACGGGTTATATTATATAATGGAACACAGTCTAATATCATCTGGTTATATAATGGAACACAATCAACTGGTTATATAATGGAACACAGTCTAATATCAACGGGTTATATTATATAATGGAACACAGTCTAATATCAATGGGTTATATAATGGAACACAGTCTAATATCAACTGGTTATATAATGGAACACAGTCTAATATCAACTGGTTATATAATGGAACACAGTCTAATATCAACTGGTTATATAATGGAACACAGTCTAATATCAACTGGTTATATAATGGAACACAGTCTAATATCAACTGGTTATATAATGGAACACAGTCTAATATCAACTGGTTATATTATATAATGGAACACAGTCAACTGGTTATATTATATAATGGAACACAGTCTATAATAATGGAACACAGTCTGGTTATATAATGGAACACAGTCTAATATCAACTGGTTATATTATATAATGGAACACAGTCAACTGGTTATATTATATAATGGAACACGGTCTAATATCAACTGGTTATATAATGGAACACAGTCTAATATCAACTGGTTATATAATGGAACACTGTCTAATATCAACGGGTTATATAATGGAACACAGTCTAATATCAACTGGTTATATAATGGAACACAGTCTACTGGTTATATAATGGAACACAGTCTAGTATCAACTGGTTATATAATGGAACACAGTCTAATATCAACTGGTTATATAATGGAACACAGTCTAATATCAACTGGTTATATAATGGAACACAGTCTAATATCAACGGGTTATATAATGGAACACAGTCTACTGGTTATATAATGGAACACAGTCTAATATCAACTGGTTATATAATGGAACACAGTCTACTGGTTATATAATGGAACACAGTCTACTGGTTATATAATGGAACACAGTCTAATATCAACTGGTTATATAATGGAACACAGTCTACAGGTTATATAATGGAACACAGTCTACTGGTTATATAATGGAACACAGTCTACTGGTTATATAATGGAACACAGTCTACTGGTTATATAATGGAACACAGTCTACTGGTTATATAATGGAACACAGTCTGCTGGTTATATAATGGAACACAGTCTACTGGTTATATAATGGAACACAGTCTGCTGGTTATATAATGGAACA
>NW_026289200.1:0-11372 GCF_023373465.1 Oncorhynchus keta
AAAAATGATAAACTTGGATTAGCTAACACAATGTTGTCGTGGTAATTTCCCGTATTACTAAATGAGAAGTGTTTACAAACCACACAAGTCAGAGTTATATTTTAAACTTAATCTTTAATTATATGAGCTTCACCATAGCCCTTTGACTCTCAGATCAATTCAGTGTCTATAAATTAAATCTGAGAGTTTCTATAAGAGAATATAAAATATATTTTATAGGCAAGATACACCCCTCTCAACTCACATGACGAAACACAGATCTCAGAAACTTCACAAAGGGCCTTTTACTTGAGAGAGGAGTATCCCATAGCCAGATAGAATTAGCTATACATTATCATTCAGTTTGCTCTCTTAAGACGAGGTTCTACTTCTCGTTCTTGGTACTTCATAGTACCAAAACATTACCTCATCCAATGGCATATATCAATTAACACCCCCTCTTCTCCCCCCCCCCCCTCCTGGACAAGCTCACGGAGGGGAGTGAGCCTCTAGGTCATATACTAGGTCAAGATTTATGCAGCATCAGAGGGGACATACAATGGTTCACTGCCATACTAACTAATAAAACATCTTATTTATCTATGTTACTAACTAACTAATTCTGATGTGCCATTGGAACACAGGAGTGATGTTGTGAGGAGTGATGGAACACATTGCTTCTTTAATCGGCACGACAGTTTTCAGCTGTACTAACATAATGATCAATTAGCCTTTTAAAATGATAGACTTGGATGAGGTAACACAACGTGCCATTGGAACACAGGAGTGGTGGTTGCTGAATATGTGCTTCTGTACTCCTATGTAGATATTCCATAAAGAAATCAGCCGTTTCCAGCTACAATAGTCATTTACAACATTGACAATGTCTACACTGCATTTCTGATAGATTTTATGTTATTTTAATGGTCAAAAAATATGCTTTTCTTTCAAAACAAGGACATTTCTAAATGATATGGACCCCAAGACGTGTCAGAGTGGCATGGACTAAGATACAGTATAATAGTATAGAATACAGTATATACATGGACTAAGATACAGTAGTGGCATAGAATACAGTATATACATGGACTAAAGATACAGAATAGCATAGAATACAGTATATACATGGACTAAGATACAGTAGAATAGTATAGAATACAGTATATACATGGACTAAGATACAGTAGAATAGTATAGAATACAGTATATACATGGACTAAGATACAGTAGAATAGTATAGAATACAGTATATACATGGACTAAGATACAGTAGAATAGTATAGAATACAGTATATACATGGACTAAAGATACAGTAGAATAGTATAGAATACAGTATATACATGGACTAAGATACAGTATAATAGTATAGAATACAGTATATACATGGACTAAGATACAGTAGAGAATAATTATAGAATACAGTATATACATGGACTAAGATACAGTAGAATAGTATAGAATACAGTATATACATGGACAAGATACAGTAGAATAGTATAGAATACAGTATATACATGGACTAAGATACAGTAGAATAGTATAGAATACCCAGTATATACATGGACTAAGATACAGTAGAATAGTATAGAATACAGTATATACATGGACTAAGATACAGTAGAATAGTATAGAATACAGTATATACATGGACTATGAGTATAGAATACAGTATATACATGGACTAAGATACAGTAGAATAGTATAGAATACAGTATATACATGGACTAAGATACAGTAGAATAGTATAGAATACAGTATATACATGGACTAAGATACAGTAGAATAGTATAGATACAGTATATACATGGACTAAGATACAGTAGAATAGTATAGAATACAGTATACATGGACTAAGATACAGTAAAATAGTATAGAATACAGTATATACATGGACTAAGAGTAGAATAGTATAGAATACAGTATATACATGGACTAAGATACAGTAAAATAGTATAGAATACAGTATATACATGGACTAAGATACAGTAGAATAGTATAGAATACAGTATATACATGGACTAAGATACAGTAAAATAGTATAGAATACAGTATATACATGGACTAAGATACAGTAGAATAGTATAGAATACAGTATATACATGGACTAAGATACAGTAGAATAGTATAGAATACAGTATATACATGGACTAAGATACAGTAGAATAGTATAGAATACAGTATATACATGGACTAAGATACAGTAGAATAGTATAGAATACAGTATATACATGGACTAAGATACAGTAGAATAGTATAGAATACAGTATATACATGGACTAAGATACAGTAGAATAGTATAGAATACAGTATATACATGGACTAAGATACAGTAGAATAGTATAGAATACAGTATATACATGGACTAAGATACAGTAGAATAGTATAGAATACAGTATATACATGGACTAAGATACAGTAGAATAGTATAGAATACAGTATATACATGGACTAAGATACAGTAGAATAGTATAGAATACAGTATATACATGGACTAAGATACAGTAGAATAGTATAGAATACAGTATATACATGGACTAAGATACAGTAGAATAGTATAGATACAGTATATACATGGACTAAGATACAGTAGAATAGTATAGAAATACAGTATATACATGGACTAAGATACAGTAGAATAGTATAGAATACAGTATATACATGGACTAAGATACAGTAGAATAGTATAGAATACAGTATATACATGGACTAAGATACAGTAGAATAGTATAGAATACAGTATATACATGGACTAAGATACAGTAGAATAGTATAGAATACAGTATATACACATGGACTAAGATACAGTAGAATAGTATAGAATACAGTATATACATGGACTATGATACAGTATAATAGTATAGAATACAGTATATACATGGACTAAGATACAGTATAATAGTATAGAATACAGTATATACATGGACTAAAGATACAGTATAATAGTATAGAATACAGTATATACATGGACTAAGATACAGTAGAATAGTATAGAATACAGTATATACATGGACTAAGATACAGTAGAATAGTATAGAATACAGTATATACATGGACTAAGATACAGTAGAATAGTATAGAATACAGTATATACATGGACTAAGATACAGTAGAATAGTATAGAATACAGTATATACATGGACTAAGATACAGTAGAATAGTATAGAATACAGTATATACATGGACTAAGATACAGTAGAATAGTATAGAATACAGTATATACATGGACTAAGATACAGTAGAATAGTATAGAATACAGTATATACATATGAGATGAGTAATGCTAGATATGTAAACAGTGAGACTAGTGTTCCATTCCTTAAAGTGGCAAGTGATTTCAAGTCTATGCCTGTAGGCAGCAGCCTCTAAATGTGCTAGTGATGGCTGTTTAACAGTCTGATGGCCTTGAGATAGAAGCTGTTTTTCAGTCTCTCGGTCCCTGCTTTGATGCACCTGTACTGACCTCGCCTTCTGGATGATAGCGGGGTGAACAGGCAGTGGCTCGGGTGGTTGTTGTCCTTGATGATCTTTATGGCCTTCCTGTGACATCGAGTGCTCTAGGTGTCTTAGAGGGTGGGTAGTGTGCAAATCTGTCATCAAGGAAAAGGGTGGCTACTTTGAAGAATCTCAAATATAAAATATATTTTGATTTGTTTAACACTTTTTTGGTTACTACATGATTCCATATGTGTTATTTCATAGTTTTGATGTCTTCACTATTATTCTACAATGTAGAAAATAGTAAAAATAAAGAAAAACCCTTGAATGAGTAGGTGTGTCCACACTTTTGACTGGTACTGTATATACAATTAAGTTGTCAACCAGCACCAATGGTCTGATATGGACTGTAACTCTTCCTTCACACCATTCTCCCCACGACAAGTAGAAAGACACATCTAAAAATAAGGTGATCCCAAGCTTTATTGAAATGTTCATTTTTCTCTTTATATAATAGTGTCTCCTTAGGCTGGCTGCATGCCTGTGCTTCTAACCGTCAACAGGATCCTATTGTTTGAACATTTTCAAATAACCATGTACAGGAACAGACTTGGATGTCCATATTAGGAGGCACACAGTCATTGTAGCCTGCCCACGCACAGACACTTTACCAAATTCCAACACTCATTCTAGAACACTCATTCTAGAACACTCATTCTGGAACACTCATTCTAGAACACTCATTCTAGAACACTCATTCTAGAACACTCATCCTAGAACCTTTATTTAACTAGGCAAGTCAGTTAAGGACAAATTCTTATTTACAATGACGGCCTAGATACAGATACAGTAACATACTGTAGATACAGATACAATAACATACTGTAGATACAGATACAGTAACATACTGTAGATACATATACAGTAACATACTGTAGATACAGATACAATAACATACTGTAGATACAGATACAGCAACATACTGTAGATACAGATACAGTAACATACTGTAGATACAGATACAGTAACATACTGTAGATACATATACAGTAACATACTGTAGATACATATACAGTAACATACTGTAGATACAGATACGGTAACATACTGTAGATACATATACGGTAACATACTGTAGATACAGATACGGTAACATACTGTAGATACAGATACAATAACATACTGTAGATACAGATACAGTAACATACTGTATATACATATACAGTAACATACTGTAGATACATATACAGTAACATACTGTAGATACAGATACAGTAACATACTGTAGATACATATACAGTAACATACTGTAGATACATATACAGTAACATACTGTAGATACATATACAGTAACATACTGTAGATACAGATACAGTAACATACTGTAGATACATATACAGTAACATACTGTAGATACAGATACAGTAACATACTGTAGATACAGTAACATACTGTAGATACAGATACAGATACAGTAACATACTGTAGATATATTCAGTAACATGCTGTAGATACATATTACAGTAACATACTGTAGATACATATTACAGTAACATACTGTAGATGACATACATATACAGTAACATACTGTAGATACAGATACAGTAACATACTGTAGATACAGATACAGTAACATACTGTAGATACAGTAACATATACAGTAACATACTGTAGATGCAGTAACATACTGTAGATACATATACAGTAACATACTGTAGATACAGATACAGTAACATACTGTAGATACATATGCAGAAGACATACTGTAGATACATATACATATACTGTAGATAACATATAGCACATACTGTAGATACAGATACAGTAACATACTGTATACAGATACAGTAACATACTGTAGATACAGATACATTACAGAGATACAGACATAAAAACAACAATTATACTGTTCACGCATTAGCAAGCTTTGAAATGATTTAGACAGCCAAGGCAGCTAATATGAATAATTATTATTTTGAGACAGACAGAGGATCATGGAGGCTGATAGATTCAACACAATGCAGAGGACTGTGACATCGGTGACAGCACCTTCTCAGTGATAGACAGTGCTGCTGACGGCTGGGGACGATAGAACCAGCAGCCTCATCTTCACATTACGATCACAGTGTTTTGATGTATCCTCCACACACACACACACGCGCACACAGACACACACACACACACGCACACACAGACACACACGCGCACACACACACACACACACGCGTGCACACACACACGCGCGCACACACACGCACACACACAGTGAGGCTCTGCAGAAGTAGAGCTCAATCCGAAGAGGCACTGTGACAGTATTGGAGAGGACAGTGTTGTGTTGCTGTCTCTTGTCCTTGTCATGGCTAGCTAACACACGCGTGTAAAACAGCACGCTGCTGTTCAACCCAGATGCCAACATCACACGCCGAGTGGCCGAAGTGGCCCTGTGTTTCGACCAACACGATACAAACTGACATTTTCTACTGTATTTGCCTTTCACATTGAAAACTCTAACCTCTGTCCTGCAAAATGAAGGTTAAGCCTACCTTTTTCACCTTTTCACTCCACTACAAATCTCCACTACAAATCTCCACTATAAATCTCCCACTTCAAATCTCCACTTCAAATCTCCACTACAAATCTCCACTTCAAATCTCCACTACACTATAAATCTCCACTTCAAATCTCCACTTCAAATCTCCACTACAAATCTCCAACTCACTACAAATCTCCACTTCTACAAAATCTCCACTACAAATCTCCACTTCAAATCTCCACTACAAATCTCCACTAAATTTCACTACAAATTTCCACTTAAAATCCACTACAAATCTCCACTACAAATCTCCACTTCAAATCTCCACTACAAATCTCCACTACAAATCTCCACTTCAAATCTCCACTTCAAATCTCCACTACAAATCTCCACTACAAATCTCCACTTCAAATCTCCACTTCAAATCTCCACTACAAATCTCCACTTCAACTCTCCACTTCAAATCTCCACTACAAATATCCACTACAAATCTCCACTACAAATCTCCACTACAAATCTCCACTACAAATCTCCACTTCAACTCTCCACTACAAATCTCCACTACAAATCTCCACTACAACTCTCCACTACAAATCTCCACTTCAAATCTCCACTACAAATCTCCACTACAAATCTCCACTTCAACTCTCCACTACAAATCTCCACTACAAATCTCCACTACAAATCTCCACTTCAACTCTCCACTACAAATCTCCACTACAAATCTCCACTACAAATCTCCACTTCAAATCTCCACTACAAATCTCCACTACAAATCTCCACTTCAAATCTCCACTACAAATCTCCACTACAAATCTCCACTTCAACTCTCCACTTCAAATCTCCACTACAAATCTCCACTATAAATCTCCACTACAAATCTCCACTTCAACTCTCCACTACAAATCTCCACTTCAAATCTCCACTTCAAATCTCCACTTCAAATCTCCACAGATGATGTGGTTAATGTAGATGTGAAACACTCCTTACCACTGTAACAACTGACAGGATAGCATCTTAGTAATATATTGATATTACATACAGACTACTGGCCACAACTCATGGTCCCACACAGTCATTTTATTTTCCAAGTAAAAATATCCCTTGAATGACCAAAACATAACCCATTATATTATTTTACTCTATTGAAATACTCAGAATTTTAAAGAAATCGTACCTTTTTTTTCTAATCTCTATCAGGAAGCCTGAAAGAACAGTCTGAGTGGGCGGGGAGCTTATATTCATGAGCTCGTCTTGATTGACAGCTCTTTGAAACGCCCCTTGTGCTTGTTGCCACACGTCATTGATGACCAGTTAAATAGTATACCTCTCACCACATTATCTCTGCTAAATGTGTTTATTACGTCAACAGAGATGATCATGGACTGTTAGGTATCAGACAAACGGCAGGAATACACACAAATACACACATTATATCACATTATCTCTGCTAAATGTGTTTATTACGTCAACAGAGATGATCATGGACTGTTAGATATCAGACAAACGGCAGGAATACACACAAATGTATTTCTACTGTTGTGTACCTAATTCCAGAATACAGTGAACTGTATTCACTTCAGCAGAATGAGTAAAGCCTGAGTCCTCGTAGACGCTCCGACGTTAGGGGAATGTAGACGCTTCGACGTTAGGGAATGTAGACGCTTCGACGTTAGGGAATGTAGACGCTTCGACGTTAGGGAATGTGTACATGGAAACAAGAGAACTGGACTAGTTATTGATGCCTCTGCATTATCGCTAGTAATTACAATATGTTCAGAATTGTATGTATTGATCAGACATTTAATTAATCATTTACATGAACACTCATGAGAAATAATGGTGAGAGATAGATTTACATTTTTTTATTTATTTTACTAGGCAAGTCAGTTAAAGAACAGATTCTATTCTCAATGACGGCCTGGGAACAGTGGGTTAACTGCCTGTTCAGGGGCAGAACGACAGATTTGTACCTTGTCAGCTTGGGGATTCGAACTTGCAACCTTCGGTTACTAACCAACACTCTAACCACTAGGCTACCTCTGCCGCCCCCATAGTAAAAACTATGGTGAGACATGTAAAACTTCTCCTGTCGGAATGCTTGAAAACAAAACAGCAATAAAGTAAGGTAATGTGATATTATATCGAAAGTGAATGACTGAGATCTGTCCATCCCAGGACGCCTGTCTGCCCAGTGAGACAGGCCTGATCTGTCCATCCCAGGACCCCCTGTCTGCCCAGTGAGACAGGTCTGATCTGTCCATCCCAGGACCCCTGTCTGCCCAGTGAGACAGGTCTGATCTGTCCATCCCAGGACCCTGTCTGCCCAGTGAGACAGGCCTGATCTGTCCATCCCAGGACCCCTGGGTCTGCCCAGTGGACAGGTCTGATCTGGTCCATCCCAGGACGCCTGTCTGCTCAGTGAGACAGGCCCTGAGGTCTCGTCCATCCCAGGACCCCTGTCTGTCCAGTGAGAGAGGGGCCTGATCTGTCCATCCCAGGACCCTGTCTGCCCAGTGAGACAGGCCTGATCTGTCCATCCAGGACCCCCTGTCTGCCCAGTGAGACAGGTCTGATCTGTCCATCCAGGACCCCTGTCTGCCCAGTGTGACAGGCCTGGATCTGTCCATCCCAGGACCCCCTGTTCAAGCCCAGTGTGACAGGGGGTCTGATCTGTCCATCCAGACCCATCTGCCCAGTGAGACAGGTCTGATCTGTCCATCCCAGGACCCCTGTCTGCCCAGTGAGACAGGCCTGATCTGTCCATCCAGGACCCCTGTCTGCCCAGGGGTGAAAGGCCTGATCTGTCCATCCATCTGCCCAGTGTGAAAGGCCTGATCTGTCCATCCATCTGGCTGCCCAGTGTGAGAGGTCTTGATCTGTCCATCCATCTGCCCAGTGTGAAAGGCCTGATCTGTCCATCCATCTGCCCGGTGAAAGGCCTGATCTGTCCATCCATCTGCCCGGTGAGACAGGCCTGATCAGTGGGAGAGGCCTTCATCCATCTGACCCCAGTGTGAAAGGCCTGATCTGTCCCATCCATCTGCCCAGTGTGAAAGGCCTGATCTGTCCATCCTGTGATCTGCCCGGGGAAAGGCCTGATCTGTCCATCCATCTGCCCGCTCAGTGTGAAAGGCCTGATCTGGTCCATCCATCTGCCCAGTGTGAAAGGCCTGATCTGTCCATCCATCTGCCCGGTGTGAGGCCTGATCTGTCCATCCATCTGCCCGGTGAGACAGGCCTGATCTATTCATCCATCTGCCCAGTGTGAAAGGCCTGATCTGTCCATCCATCTGCCCAGTGGAAAGGCCCATCTGTCCATCCATCTGCCCAGTGAGACAGGCCTGATCTATTCATCCATCTGCCCAGTGTGAAAGGCCTGATCTGTCCATCCATCTGCCCGGTGTGAAAGGCCTGATCTGTCCATCCATCTGCCCAGTGTGAAAGGCCTGATCTGTCCATCCATCTGCCCAGTGTGAAAGGCCTGATCTATTCATCCATCTGCCCAGTGAGACAGGCCTGATCTATTCATCCATCTGCCCAGTGTGAAAGGCCTGATCTGTCCATCCATCTGCCCAGTGAGACAGGCCTGATCTATTCATCCATCTGCCCAGTGTGAAAGGCCTGATCTGTCCATCCATCTGCCCGGTGTGAAAGGCCTGATCTGTCCATCCATCTGCCCAGTGTGAAAGGCCTGATCAAATCAAATCAAATCAAATTTATTTATATAGCCCTTCGTACATCAGCTGATATCTCAAAGTGCTGTACAGAAACCCAGCCTAAAACCCCAAACAGCAAACAATGCAGGTGTAAAAGCACGGTGGCTAGGAAAAACTCCCTAGAAAGGCCAAAACCTAGGAAGAAACCTAGAGAGGAAACTGGCTATGTGGGGTGGCCAGTCCTCTCTGGCTGTGCCGGGTAGAGATTATAACAGAACATGACCAAGATGTTCAAATGTTCATAAATGACCAGCATGGTCGAATAATAAGGCAGAACAGTTGAAACTGGAGCAGCAGCACAGTCAGGGGTGGACTGGGGACAGCAAGGAGCCTTCATGTCAGGTAGTCCTGGGGCACGGTCCTAGGGCTCAGGTCAGTTGGAAACTGGAGCAGGAGCATGGCCAGGTGGACTGGGGACAGCAAGGAGTCCTCATGTCAGGTAGTCCTGGGACATGGTCCTAGGGCTCAGGTCCTCCGAGAGAGAGAAAGAAAGAGAGAAGGAGAGAATTAGAGAACGCACACTTAGATTCACACAGGACACCGAATAGGACAGGAGAAGTACTCCAGATATAACAAACTGACCCTAGCCCCCCGACATAAACTACTGCAGCATAAATACTGGAGGCTGAGACAGGAGGGGTCAGGAGACACTGTGGCCCCATCCGAGGACACCCCGGACAGGGCCAAACAGGAAGGATATAACCCCACCCACTTTGCCAAAGCACATCCCCCACACCACTAGAGGGATATCTTCAACCACCAACTTACCATCCTGAGACAAGGCCGAGTATAGCCCACAAAGATCTCCGCCACGGTACAACCTAAGGGGGCAACCCAGACAGGCCGGGGGCAACCTAGACAGGCCGACCACAACTGTGAATCAACCCACCCAGGTGACGCACCCCCCCAGGGACGGCACGAGAGAGCCCCAGCAAGCCAGTGACTCAGCCCCGTAACAGGGTTAGGAGGCAGAGAATCCCAGTGGAAAGAGGGGAATCGGCCAGGCAGAGACAGCAAGGGCGGTTCGTTGCTCCAGAGCCTTCCGTTCACCTTCCCACCCTGGGCCAGACTACACTCAATCATATGACCCACTGAAGAGATGAGTCTTCAGTAAAGACTTAAAGGTTGAGACCGAGTTTGCGTCTCTGACATGGGTAGGCAGACCGTTCCATAAAAATGGAGCTCTATAGGAGAAAGCCCTGCCTCCAGCTGTTTGCTTAGAAATTCTAGGGACAATTAGGAGGCCTGCGTCTTGTGACCGTAGCGTACGTGTAGGTATGTACGGCAGGACCAAATCAGAGAGGTAGGTAGGAGCAAGCCCATGTAATGCTTTGTAGGTTAGCAGTAAAACCTTGAAATCAGCCCTTGCTTTGACAGGAAGCCAGTGTAGAGAGGCTAGCACTGGAGTAATATGATCAAATTTTTGGTTCTAGTCAGGATTCTAGCAGCCGTATTTAGCACTAACTGAAGTTTATTTAGTGCTTTATCCGGGTAGCCGGAAAATAGAGCATTGCAGTAGTCTAACCTAGAAGTGACAAAAGCATGGATTAATTTTTCTGCATCATTTTTGGACAGAAAGTTTCTGATTTTTGCAATGTTACGTAGATGGAAAAAAGCTGTCCTCGAAATGGTCTTGATATGTTCTTCAAAAGAGAGATCAGGGTCCAGAGTAACGCCGAGGTCCTTCACTGATCTATTCATCCAT
>NW_026289201.1:0-4541 GCF_023373465.1 Oncorhynchus keta
TGCCTCTCTTCCTCTATCCATCCATCATCCCTCCCTCCCTCTATCCATCATCCCTCCCTGCCTCCCTTCCTCTATCCATCAAATCAAATCAAATCAAATTTATTTATATAGCCCTTCGTACATCAGCTGATATCTCAAAGTGCTGTACAGAAACCCAGCCTAAAACCCCAAACAGCAAACAATGCAGGTGTAAAAGCACGGTGGCTAGGAAAAACTCCCTAGAAAGGCCAAAACCTAGGAAGAAACCTAGAGAGGAACCGGGCTATGTGGGGTGGCCAGTCCTCTTCTGGCTGTGCCGGGTAGAGATTATAACAGAACATGACCAAGATGTTCAAATGTTCATAAATGACCAGCATGGTCGAATAATAATAAGGCAGAACAGTTGAAACTGGAGCAGCAGCACAGTCAGGTGGACTGGGGACAGCAAGGAGCCTTCATGTCAGGTAGTCCTGGGGCACGGTCCTAGGGCTCATGTCAGTTGAAACTGGAGCAGGAGCATGGCCAGGTGGACTGGGGACAGCAAGGAGTCCTCATGTCAGGTAGTCCTGGGACATGGTCCTAGGGCTCAGGTCCTCCGAGGAGAGAAAGAAAGAGAGAAGGAGAGAATTAGAGAACGCACACTTAGATTCACACAGGACACCGAATAGGACAGGAGAAGTACTCCAGATATAACAAACTGACCCTAGCCCCCCGACACAAACTACTGCAGCATAAATACTGGAGGCTGAGACAGGAGGGGTCAGGAGACACTGTGGCCCCATCCGAGGACACCCCGGACAGGGCCAAACAGGAAGGATATAACCCCACCCACTTTGCCAAAGCACATCCCCCACACCACTAGAGGGATATCTTCAACCACCAACTTACCATCCCGAGACAAGGCCGAGTATAGCCCACAAAGATCTCCGCCACGGTACAACCCAAGGGGGGCAACCCAGACAGGCCGACCACAACAGTGAATCAACCCACCCAGGTGACGCACCCCCTGCAGGGACGGCACGAGAGAGCCCCAGCAAGCCAGTGACTCAGCCCCCGTAACAGGGTTAGAGGCAGAGAATCCCAGTGGAAAGAGGGGAACCGGCCAGGCAGAGACAGCAAGGGCGGTTCGTTGCGCCAGAGCCTTTCCGTTCACCTTCCCACTCCTGGGCCAGACTACACTCAATCATATGACCCACTGAAGAGATGAGTCTTCAGTAAAGACTTAAAGGTTGAGACCGAGTTCTGCGTCTCTGACATGGGTAGGCAGACCGTTCCATAAAAATGGAGCTCTATAGGAGAAAGCCCTGCCTCCAGCTGTTTGCTTAGAAATTCTAGGGACAATTAGGAGGCCTGCGTCTTGTGACCGTAGCGTACGTGTAGGTATGTACGGCAGGACCAAATCAGAGAGGTAGGTAGGAGCAAGCCCATGTAATGCTTTGTAGGTTAGCAGTAAAACCTTGAAATCAGCCCTTGCTTTGACAGGAAGCCAGTGTAGAGAGGCTAGCACTGGAGTAATATGATCAAATGTTTTGGTTCTAGTCAGGATTCTAGCAGCCGTATTTAGCACTAACTGAAGTTTATTTAGTGCTTTATCCGGGTAGCCGGAAAATAGAGCATTGCAGTAGTCTAACCTAGAAGTGACAAAAGCATGGATTAATTTTTCTGCATCATTTTTGGACAGAAAGTTTCTGATTTTTGCAATGTTACGTAGATGGAAAAAAAGCTGTCCTCGAAATGGTCTTGATATGTTCTTCAAAAGAGAGATCAGGGTCCAGAGTAACGCCGAGGTCCTTCACAGTTTTATTTGAGACGACTGTACAACCATTAAGATTAATTGTCAGATTCAACAGAAGATCTCTTTGTTTCTTGGGACCTAGAACAAGCATCTCTGTTTTGTCCGAAGTTTAATAGTAGAAAGTTTGCAGCCATCCACTTCCTTATGTCTGAAACACATGCTTCTAGCGAGGGCAATTTTGGGGCTTCACCATGTTTCATTGAAATGTACAGCTGTGTGTCATCCGCATAGCAGTGAAAGTTTACATTATGTTTTAACAACATCCCCAAGAGGTAAAATATATAGTGAAAACAATAGTGGTCCTAAACAGAACCTTTGAGGAACACCGAATGTACAGTTGATTTGTCAGAGGACAAACCATTCACAGAGACAAACTGATATCTTTCCGACAGATAAGATCTAAACCAGGCCAGAACTTGTCCGTGTAGACCAATTTGGGTTCCCAATCTCTCCAAAAGAATGTGGTGATCGATGGTATCAAAAGCAGCACTAAGGTCTAGGGAGCACGAGGACAGATGCAGAGTCTTCGGTCCGATGCCATTAAAATGTCATTTACCACCTTCACAAGTGCCGTCTCAGTGCTAAGTGATGGGGTCTAAAACCAGACTGAAGCATTTCGTATACATTGTTTGTCTTCAGGAAGGCAGTGAGTTGCTGCGCAACAGCCTTTCTAAAATCTTTGAGAGGAATGGAAGATCCGATAGGGCCGATAGTTTTTTATATTTTCTGGGTCAAGGTTTGGCTTTTTCAAGAGAGGCTTTATTACTGCCACTTTTAGTGAGTTTGGTACACATCCAGTGGATAGAGAGCCGTTTATTATGTTCAACATAGGAGGGCCAAGCACAGGAAGCAGCTCTTTCAGTAGTTTAGTTGGAATAGGGTCCAGTATACAGCTTGAAGGTTTAGAGGCCATGATTATTTTCATCATTGTGTCAAGAGATATAGTACTAAAACACTTGAGCGTCTCTCTTGACTCAGGTCCTGGCAGAGTTGTGCAGACTCAGGACAACTGAGGTTTGGAGGAATACGCAGGTTTAAAGAGGAGTCCGTAATTTGCTTTCTAATAATCATAATCTTTTCCCTCAAAGAAGTTCATGAATCCATCCATCATCCCTCCCCATCCATCCATCATCCCTCCCTTCCTCTATCCATCCATCATCCCTCCCTCTATCCATCCATCATCCCTCCCTTCCTCTATCCATCCCTCCCTGCCTGCCTCCCTCTATCCATCCTTCTATCTATTTATATGTATATACAGTAGTGCTAAAGGAAGCAGGCATCTATTTAATTAATTTCTTCTCTCCATAATATTTCATGATTTAATATGCTACAGTAATGACCTTTGTCCCTCTCCCAAGGGTCATGAAATGGCTACAGGTCTCTCCAAAGTGGGCATTGAGACCACTGTAATAGCAGATGCTGCCATATTTGCAGTGATGTCCCGAGTGAATAAGGTGAGTTTGACGACGTTGTTGTTGTTGTTGTTGTTGTTGTTGTTGTTGTTGTTTTTACTGTGATGTTGCTTATTTTTTTTTTTTAGAACAGGCTCTTTCTAAAACTATTGATAGCTTGACTACTGTTAATGGACCAGTTGTGGGGGTTTACAGGTCATCATCGGCACACAGACGGTTCTGGCCAATGGCGGGCTCCGGGCGGTCAACGGAACCCACTCTGTAGCTCTAGCAGCCAGACACCACTCTACTCCGCTCATCATCTGTGCTCCCATGTTCAAGCTCTCGCCTCAGGTATTCACAACCATATTCCTGCCTTTTCCAGGGAGGTCTTCCTCTTAGCCACCGTGCTTCTACACCTGCATCGCTTGCTGTTTGGGGGTTTTAGGCTGCGTTTCTGTACAGCACTGTGTGATATCAGCTGATGTACGAAGAGGCTTTATAAATGTGATTTGATAATCAGTCTGAACATGAACACTTTCTGGGTGGAGATGGATGTCAGTGAGCCATTTCTTCACCTGAAAGCTCCTTATCCTTGAAAGACGTTAATAGTTGTGTTCCTGTTCTCAGTTTCCCAATGAAGAGGACACATTCCATACGTTTGTCTCCCCACACGAGGTGCTTCCCTTCACAGCAGGTAGTACTTTAATTGAGAACTTATTTCAATGTTTTATACTCTTGAGACTCTTTACCAAAGTGTCTGTAACACCAGCAGTAATCAACGCTTTGTCTGTGTAAAAGCTAGAAATGACTGATTAAAAAAAAAAAATGTCCTCATCTGTTTGTCTCTGTAGGAGAGATTCTGATCTCTGTCTGTTTGTCTCTGTAGGAGAGATTCTGATCTCTTGTCTGTTTGTCTCTGTAGGAGAGATTCTGATCTCTTGTCTGTTTGTCTCTGTAGGAGAGATTCTGATCTCTTGTCTGTTTATCTCTGTAGGAGAGATTCTGATCTCTTGTCTGTTTTTCTCTGTAGGAGAGATTCTGATCTCTTGTCTGTTTGTCTCTGTAGGAGAGATTCTGATCTCTTGTCTGTTTGTCTCTGTAGGAGAGATTCTGATCTCTGTAGGAGAGATTCTGATCTCTTGTCTGTTTATCTCTGTAGGAGAGATTCTGATCTCTGTAGGAGAGATTCTGATCTCTTGTCTGTTTATCTCTGTAGGAGAGATTCTGATCTCTGTAGGAGAGATTCTGATCTCTTATCTGTTTATCTCTGTAGGAGAGATTCTGATCTCTTGTCTGTTTATCTCTGTAGGAGAGATTCTGATCTCTGTCTGTTTGTCTCTGTAGGAGAGATTCTGATCTCTGTTTGTCTCTGT
>NW_026289202.1:0-10000 GCF_023373465.1 Oncorhynchus keta
TTGGAACAGAGACCTTGTTTGTGGAGTTCACATCTCAGCGAGGCACAATAATGTTGTAGACATTATACTACTATACTTATATATTAAACTAGAGAAATGGGTTGCGTTTTTTAACAATGGCAGAACATGCTCCATCTCTACAGTGCCTTGCGAAGTATTCGGCCCTTGAACTTTGCGACCTTTTGCCACATTTCAGGCTTCAAACATAAAGATATAAAACTGTATTTTTTTGTGAAGAATCAACAACAAGTGGGACACAATCATGAAGTGGAACGACATTTATTGATATTTCAAACTTTTTAACAAATCAAAAACTGAAAAGTTGGGCGTGCAAAATTATTCAGCCCTTTACTTTCAGTGCAGCAAACTCTCTCCAGAAGTTCAGTGAGGATCTCTGAATGATCCAATGTTGACCTAAATGACTAATGATGATAAATACAATCCACCTGTGTGTAATCAAGTCTCCGTATAAATGCACCTGCACTGTGATAGTCTCAGAGGTCCGTTAAAAGCGCAGAGGGCATCATGAAGAACAAGGAACACACCAGGCAGGTCCCAGATACTGTTGTGAAGAAGTTTAAAGCCGGATTTGGATACAAAAAAATTTCCCAATCTTTAAACATCCCAAGGAGCACTGTGCAAGCGATAATATTGAAATGGAAGGAGTATCAGACCACTGCAAATCTACCAAGACCTGGCCGTCCCTCTAAACTTTCAGCTCATACAAGAAGAAGACTGATCAGAGATGCAGCCAAGAGGCCCATGATCACTCTGGATGAACTGCAGAGATCTACAGCTGAGGTGGGAGACTCTGTCCATAGGACAACAATCAGTTGTATATTGCACAAATCTGGCCTTTATGGAAGAGTGGCAAGAAGAAAGCCATTTCTTAAAGATATCCATAAAACGTGTCGTTTAAAGTTTGCCACAAGCCACCTGGGAGACACACCAAACATGTGGAAGAAGGTGCTCTGGTCAGATGGCAACAATGCAAAACGTTATGTTTGGCGTAAAAGCAACACAGCTCATCACCCTGAACACACCATCCCCACTGTCAAACATGGTGGTGGCAGCATCATGGTTTGGGCCTGCTTTTCTTCAGCAGGGACAGGGAAGATGGTTAAAATTGATGGGAAGATGGATGGAGCCAAATACAGGACCATTCTGGAAGAAAACCTGATGGAGTCTGCAAAAGACCTGAGACTGGGACGGAGATTTGTCTTCCAACAAGACAATGATCCAAAACATAAAGCAAAATCTACAATGGAATGGTTCAAAAATAAATATATCCAGGTGTTAGAATGGCCAAGTCAAAGTCCAGACCTGAATCCAATCGAGAATCTGTGGAAAGTACTGAAAACTGCTGTTCACAAATGCTCTCCATCCAACCTCACTGAGCTCGAGCTGTTTTGCAAGGAGGAATGGGAAAAAATTTCAGTCTCTGGATGTGCAAAATTGATATACCCCAAGCGACTTACAGCTGTAATCGCAGCAAAAGGTGGCGCTACAAAGTATTAACTTAAGGGGGCTGAATCATTTTGCACGCCCAATTTTTCAGTTTTTGGTTTGTTAAAAAAGTTTGAAATATCCAATAAACGTCGTTCCACTTCATGATTGTGTCCCACTTGTTGTTGATTCTTCACAAAAAAATACAGTTTTATATCTTTATGTTTGAAGCCTGAAATGTGGCAAAAGGTCGCAAAGTTCAAGGGGGCCGAATACTTTCGCAAGGCACTGTATATAGTGTGTCTATAGTTTACTCACACAGGTAAAAAAAACACTAAATGAAAGCGTTTAGAAATGGACTGTTTTGCGTCAATGGCGATGCTAATGTTAAAATGTCCTGGGGGGTTGTTGTGAGTTGAGCACAATTACATTTGTTTTCAACTGACAAAAAATAGTTTTAGATGCTCCATTGATGAAAACGGCATCAGCATGTCAGACCAACGCGTTTTTGTCTCAGCTCAAAGCACCCAGAATTAATACGACTGTATTTTGTGTGACGTCGTAAAAATCAACCAACACGCTTTAATAACCAATCAGGTTGTCTGAATACTGTACCTGATTGTGTCCATCTATTAACATGTTAAAAACCCTCATGGGTGACTGCGTGTGTTGTCAATATGTTAAGAGGTTGTTTGTTGAAACGTTGCTTCCACAGGTTCCGCTCCCTGTGATGTTGTAGTTGCGTCCACAGGTCCATGATGCTGTAGTTGCGTCCACAGGTCCGCTCCCTGTGATGTTGTAGTTGCGTCCACAGGTCCATGATGTTATAGTTGCGTCCACAGGTCCATGATGTTATAGTTGCGTCCACAGGTCCATGATGTTGTAGTTGCGTCCACAGGTCCCGCTCCCTGTGATGTTGTAGTTGCGTCCACAGGTCCGCTCCCTGTGATGTTGAAGCTGCGTCCACAGGTCCCGCTCCCTGTGATGTTGTGGTGCGTCCACAGGTCCGCTCCCTGTGATGTTGTGAATTGCGTCCACAGGTCCGCTCCCTGTGATGTTGTATTTGCGTCCACAGGTCTGCTCCCTGTGATGTTGTGAAGATTTGCGTTCACAGGTCCGCTCCCTGTGATGTTGAAGGTGCGTCCACAGGTCCGCTCCCTGTGATGCTGTAGTTGCATCCACAGGTCTGCTGCCTGTGATGTTGTAGCTGCGTCCACAGGTCCGCTCCCTGTGATGTTGTAGTTGCGTCCACAGGTCTGCTCCCTGTGATGTTGTAGTTGCGTCCACAGGTCCCGCTCCTGTGATGTTGTAGTTGCGTCCACAGGTCCGCTCCCTGTGATGTTGTAGTTGCGTCCACAGGTCCATGATGTTGTAGTTGCGTCCACAGGTCCGCTCCCTGTGATGTTGTAGTTGCGTCCACAGGTCTGCTCCCTGTGATGTTGTAGTTGCGTCCACAGGTCCGCTCCCTGTGATGTTGTAGTTGCGTCCACAGGTCCGCTCCCTGTGATGTTATAGTTGCGTCCACAGGTCCATGATGTTGTAGTTGCGGCCCACAGGTCTGCTCCCTGTGATGTTGTAGTTGCGTCCACAGGTCCAGGTCCACAGGTCTGCTCCCTGTGATGTTGTAGTTGCGTCCACAGGGTCCGCTCCCTGTGATGTTGTAGTTGCGTCCACAGGTTACGCTCCCTGTGATGTTGTGAACCCTGCGTCCACAGGTCCGCTCCCTGTGATGTTGAAGTTGCGTCCACAGGTCTGCTCCCTGTGATGTTAAAGTTGCGTCCACAGGTCCGCTCCCTGTGATGTTGTAGTTGCGTCCACAGGTCCGCTCCCTGTGATGTTGTAGTTGCGTCCACAGGTCCGCTCCCTGTGATGTTGTAGTTGCGTCCACAGGTCCATGATGTTGTAGTTGCGTCCACAGGTCCGCTCCCTGTGATGTTGTAGTTGCGTCCACAGGTCTGCTCCCTGTGATGTTGTAGTTGCGTCCACAGGTCCGCTCCCTGTGATGTTGTAGTTGCGTCCACAGGTCCGCTCCCTGTGATGTTGTAGTTGCGTCCACAGGGTCCGCTCCCTGTGATGTTGTAGTGAAAACCCAAAGTCATACTGAGCAGACATGTCCTGCACCATCGATAACTTAACGGTCCTTAAGTATCTTGTCCATCCTGAAATCCGAGCCTAAAATGGGGTTCCTATTATAATGACTGGACTGGGGATTGAACCGGGAAAAGTCTAGCTGTTTCTCAGGCTGTAGTAAAAAAAAAACTGAAAATCCATAATGATGTGTCATGGGATGCTGGGCTTTTCATGCACTATATTTCTACAATAGATTGAGAGCATGACATTTTCTGGCTCTCGAGAGGAATCAAGGCTTTGGAGAAAGTTTACTATAGCAAGACCTTACTGAGCAAAACACTTCTGCTGACTGGGTCCATGGCACACAGGGGGTTTGGGAGAGCCTCGGGAATCTACACTCTAGCATAGTTTCCCCAACGCAATCTAAGGTAGAAATGCAGCTTGTGGAAAAGCCCCCTCCAAAAATCCTGAATTACCTAGTGTGTGGTCAAAGTGTGATAGAGACAGAGACATAATGACTAAAGACACAATTACTGCTCTCTCTCTCCATGCAGTCTCTCACAACGATGACGGAAATAATTAACTTTCTAGGCCACGATGTTCCCTAATATTCACATTCAGTCTTTCATTCCGACTCTACAAATGATGGATGATGTAGTGATGGTAAAACAGAGACGGAGAGAGCAGACCGCCAGATCAAGAGCTCTACTGGCAGCTCTCCCTGGTACAAGAGATACTGTAGGTTAAATCACTGCAGGTTACACTTTAGGAAACCAAGTGTCAGTGTTTTTACAGTGAAAGGTGACTCTCTCTCTATCTTTCTCACTCTCTCTCTCTGTATCTCTCTCTATATATATGCATCTCTCTCTCTCTCTCTCTCTCTCCCTCTCTCTCTCTCTCTCTCTCTCTCTCTCTCTCTCTCTCTCTCTCCGCATCTCTCTCTATATATATGCATATCTCTCTCTCTCTCTCTCTCTCTCTCTCTCTCTCTCTCTCTCTCTCTCTGTCTCTCTCTCTCTCTCTCTCTCTCTCTCTCTCTCTCTCTCTCTCTCTCTCTCTCTCTCTCTCTCTCTCTCTCTCTCTCTCTCTCTCTCTCTCTCTCTCTCTCCTTTTTATAGATGGAGATAGTGTGAGGAGGATACAGGAAGATGTGGACCACACCAGGTATGAGCGTTCCACATTAACGCTGCTGAGCTCAGCCGTCACACATTACTACCTTGATCATAAAGCCATGTGGCGAGGGCAGTGGGGTTTTATGAAGAGCTTATGCTTTAAGATGGGGAGTTTTTGACTTGGGCTGCATCCCAAATGGCACCCTATTCCCCTATGGGCCCTGGTCAAAAGTAGTGCACTATAAAGGGAATAGGGTGCCAGCCCTGGTCTAAAGTAGTGCACTATAAAGGAATAGGGGTGCCAGTGGTCTAAAGTAGTGCACTATAAAGGGAATAGGGTGCCATTTGGGAGCATGGAGTTTTTTAAGTACACTATCAGAGGCTACGGGCCTATAGACAGATACAACTAGTCTCTTTCCAACCTTTCACCGCTGTGTCTTGGGGCTCCCCGAGGGGCGCAGCGGTTCAAGGCATCTCAGTGCTGAGAGGCGTCATTACAGACCCTGGTTGGATTCCGGGCTGTACCACAACCGGCCCGTGATTGGGAGTCCCATAGGACAGCGCACAGTTGGTCCAGCGTCGTCCGAGTTTGGGTTTGACCGGGGTAAGACGTCATTGTAAAATAAGAATTTGTTCTTAACGGACTTAAATTAAAAAATTAAATAATGTTAGAAGTCAACACAGGCCAATTCTCACATCGGCAGATTTTCAGCCTCGTCAGCTCAGGGATTCAAACCAGCAACCTTTCGGTTACTGGCCCAACGCTCTTAAGCACTAAGCTATCTGCCGTCCATGGTCCATCTCACCAAAGAAAAGAAGATATTGTGTTTTCAACTCACTCACATGCGTACAGTGTACATATACAGTGTGTAGTGCAGTACTGCTGACATCAATGGACAGACTCAGATACAGTATCTTCACTACGTCCTATCTTAGTTTATTCTGTATTATTCTGAAGGAAAACGCAGAGAACCAATCAGACCCAGGATCATTAGACAGTGTTCCTGAAGGAATACGCAGAGAACCAATCAGATCCTGGATCATTAGACAGTGTTCCTGAAGGAATACGCAGAGAACCAATCAGACCCAGGATCATTAGACAGTGTTCCTGAAGGAATACGCAGAGAACCAATCAGATCCTGGATCATTAGACAGTGTTCCTGAAGGAATACGCAGAGAACCAATCAGATCCTGGATCATTAGACAGTGTTCCTGAAGGAATACGCAGAGAACCAATCAGATCCTGGATCATTAGACAGTGTTCCTGAAGGAATACGCAGAGAACCAATCAGACCTTGTAGGGTGTAATGAGGGATGTTTGTATCATAGCGGAGATGAAGAGAGTGTTGTTATCAACACGTCTGTGTAGAGGTGG
Source organism: Oncorhynchus keta (assembly GCF_023373465.1). Taxonomy (NCBI): domain Eukaryota; kingdom Metazoa; phylum Chordata; class Actinopteri; order Salmoniformes; family Salmonidae; genus Oncorhynchus; species Oncorhynchus keta. Next base: position 6,004 of record NW_026289202.1, read on the forward strand.
GGGGCCATTGTTGTGGATGTTGTTGTTTGTGTTGCCGAGAGCAACAGGTGGAGGGATTAGACAAGGGATAGATTCTGTTTCAATGGACACTTGGCGTTTGAAACATCGATATTGGCAAGGTTGTATTGATCAGAACACAAATCTATGTCAGGCCCACTGGGATTCAACAATGGGACATTCTTCTCTGTAAAAAGGAGCTATAAAACGGAGTGTGACTATAAGCTTCTTTCAGATGAAGAGAGGAGAGCTGCTTGATGATATATGAAGAGGAGAGAGGAGAGCTGCTTGGTGATATCTGAAGGGGAGAGAGGAGAGCTGCTTGGTGATATCTGAAGAGAGAGGAGAGCTGCTTGATGATATATGAAGAGGAGAGAGGAGAGCTGCTTGATGATATCTGAAGAGGAGAGAGGAGAGCTGCTTGGTGATATATGAAGAGGAGAGGAGAGCTGCTTGGTGATATATGAAGAGGAGAGGAGAGCTGCTTGGTGATATCTGAAGAGGAGAGGAGAGCTGCTTGGTGATATATGAAGAGAGAGAGGAGAGCTGCTTGATGATATGTGAAGAGGAGAGAGGAGAGCTGCTTGGTGATATCTGAAGAGGAGAGGAGAGCTGCTTGGTGATATCTGAAGAGGAGAGGAGAGCTGCTTGGTGATATCTGAAGAGGAGAGAGGAGAGCTGCTTGGTGATATCTGAAGAGGAGAGAGGAGAGCTGCTTGGTGATATCTGAAGAGGAGAGGAGAGCTGCTTGGTGATATCTGAACAGGAGAGAAGAGAGCTGCTTGGTGATATCTGAAGAGGAGAGGAGAGCTGCTTGGTGATATCTGAAGAGGAGAGGAGAGCTGCTTGATGATATCTGAAGAGGAGAGAGGAGAGCTGCTTGGTGATATCTGAAGAGGAGAGGAGAGCTGCTTGGTGATATCTGAAGAGGAGAGAGGAGAGCTGCTTGATGATATCTGAAGAGGAGAGAGGAGAGCTGCTTGGTGATATCTGAAGAGGAGAGGAGAGCTGCTTGGTGATATCTGAAGAGGAGAGAGGAGAGCTGCTTGGTGATATCTGAAGAGGAGAGGAGAGCTGCTTGGTGATATCTGAAGAGGAGAGAGGAGAGCTGCTTGGTGATATCTGAAGAGGAGAGAGGAGAGCTGCTTGGTGATATCTGAAGAGGAGAGGAGAGCTGCTTGGTGATATGTGAAGAGGAGAGAGGAGAGCTGCTTGGTGATATCTGAAGAGGAGAGGAGAGCTGCTTGGTGATATCTGAAGAGGAGAGAGGAGAGCTGCTTGGTGATATCTGAAGAGGAGAGGAGAGCTGCTTGGTGATATCTGAAGAGGAGAGAGGAGAGCTGCTTGATGATATCTGAAGAGGAGAGGAGAGCTGCTTGGTGATATCTGAAGAGGAAAGAGGAGAGCTGCTTGGTAAGGAGCTTTCAGACCAGCGTCTTCCAAGTGAATCTGTCCTCCTATTATGTACAGTATGTGTGAGTCCAACACATGGTCCACTGTGGGCCCAACACAACGCCGCTCTCTGTCTCTACGGACCAATCTGAAAGAGGACCCTACTCCCTATACAGTGGTGAACTGATTTAAGTAAGGATCTCACCTTTTTTTCAAATTTTTGCCTAAAATGACTTCCCCAAATCTAACTGCCTGTAGCTCAGGACCTGAAACATTGATATGCATGTCTTGGTACAATTTGAAAGGAAACACTTTGAAGTTTGTGGAAATGTGAAATTAATATAGAAGAATATAACACATTAGATCTGGTAAAATATTTTTAAAAAAAAGTGTTTTAAAGTACCATAATCTTTGAAATGCACGAGAAATGCCATAATGTATTATTCCAGCCCAGGTGCAGTGTATGTGCAAAGTTTTAGACTGATCCAATGAACCATTGTATTTCTGCTCAAAATGTTGTATCAAGACTGCACAAATGGGCCTAATTGGTTTATTAATACATTTTCATAATTGTTCCATAATTGTGCACTCTCCTCAAACAATAGCATGACATTCTTTCACTGTAATAGCTACTGTAAATTGGACAGTGCAGTTAGATTTACAAGAATTTAAGCTTTCTGCCCATATCAGATATGTCTATGTACTGGGATTTCTTCTTTTTTTGTTACTTACAAGCTCATGCTAATCACATTAGCCTACGTTAGCTCAACTGTTCCATGTGTGTGTGGGGGGGGCACTGGGTGTCATTTAGGATGCTGTCTACTGTACCTGTTCTTGTTGCTGGAGATCCAATCAGAGATGAGCGACACGGCTTGGCGGTGACAGTCTTTGTTCCCGAAACTACATGCCAGCATGATCACCTCTCTCTGCAGCTCTCTGTCCATGAGACAGAGTGAGAGAGGGAGGGAGTGTGAGGAGAGAGAGAGAGAGGGGGGAGAGAGAAGAGAGGGGGAGAGGTGGAAGAGGGTCAGGTGGTGAGAGGTACAGGAACAAAAGAGTGGGAGGTAGGGAGGGAATGAGAGAGGGAGAGAGGGAGGGAGGGAAAAGAATAGGGAAGGAGAGAGAAGAAAAATATATATAGAGAGAAGGGAAGGATGGACAGAAGGAGGGAAAGAGAGAGAAGGGAAGGAAGGATGGACAGAAGGAGGGGGAGAGAGAGAGAGAAGGGAATGAGGGACAGAAGGGGAGGGACAGAAGAGAGAGAGAGAAGGAAGGATGGACAGAAGGAGGGAGAGGGAGAAGGAGAGAGAGAGAGAAGGGAAGGATGGGCAGAAGGATGGGAGAGAGAGAGAGAAGGGAAGGATGGACAGAAGGAGGGAGAGAGAGAGAGAAGGGAAGGATGGACAGAAGGAGGGAGAGATAGAGAGAAGGGAAGGATGGACAGAAGGAGGGAGAGAGAGAGAAGGGAAGGATGGACAGGAAGGAGGGAGAGATAGAGAGAGAGAAGGGAAGGATGGACAGAAGGAGGGAGAGAGAGAGAAGGGAAGGATGGACAGAAGGAGGGAGAGAGAGAGGGGGAGAGAGAGGAGGAAGGATGGACAGAGAGGGGAGGAGAAGAGGATGGACAGGGGAGAGGTGGAAGAGGGTCAGGTGGTGAGAGGTACAGGAACAAAAGAGTGGGAGGTAGGGAGGGAATGAGAGAGGGAGGGAGGGAAAAGAATAGGGAAGGATGGACAGAAGGAGAGAGAAGAAAATATATATAGAGAGAAGGGAAGGATGGACAGAAGAGAGAGAGATAGAGAGAGAGAAGGGAAGGATGGACAGAAGGAGGGAGAGAGAGAGAAGGGAAGGATGGACAGAAGGAGGGAGAGAGAGAGGGGGAGAGAGAAGAGAGGGGAGAGGTGGAAGAGGGTCAGGTGGTGAGAGGTACAGGAACAAAAGAGTGGGAGGTAGGGAGGGAATGAGAGAGGGAGGGAGGGAAAAGAATAGGGAAGGATGGACAGAAGGAGAGAGAAGAAAATATATATAGAGAGAAGGGAAGGATGGACAGAGAGAGAGAAGGAGGGACAGAAGGAGGGAGAGAAGAGGAAGGGAAGGAGGGACAGAAGGAGGGAGAGATAGAGAGAGAGAAGGGAAGGATGGACAGAAGGAGGGAGAGAGAGAGAGAGAGAGAGAGAAGGGAAGGATGGACAGAAGGAGGGAGAGAGAGAGAAGGGAAGGATGGACAGAAGGAGGGAGAGAGAGAGAAGGGAATGAGGGACAGAAGGAGGGAGAGAGAGAGAGAGAGAAGGGAAGGATGGACAGAAGGAGGGGAGAGAGAGAGAGAGAGAGAGAAGGGAATGAGGGACAGAAGGAGGGAGAGAGAGAGAAGGGAAGGATGGACAGAAGGAGGAGAGAGAGAGAGAGAGAGAGAAGGGAAGGAGGGACAGAAGGAGGGAGAGAGAGAGAGAGAGAGAGAAGGGAATGAGGGACAGAAGGAGGGGAGAGAGAGAGAGAGAGAGAGAAGGGAATGAGGGACAGAAGGAGGAGAGAGAGAGAAGGGAAGGATGGACAGAAGGAGAGAGAGAGAGAGAGAGAGAAGGGAAGGAGGGACAGAAGGAGGGAGAGA
>NW_026289202.1:15000-28970 GCF_023373465.1 Oncorhynchus keta
CAGTGGGGGCATTAGTAATTAGGGTTTATAGTACTGGGGCTCAGTGGGAGCATTAGTAGATAGGGTTTATAGTACTGGGGCTCAGTGGGAGCATTAGTAGATAGGGTTTATAGTACTGGGGCTCAATGGGTGATCTAGTACATAGGGTTTATTGTACTGGGCTCAGTGGGGGCATTCGTTCATAGGGTTTATAGTACTGGGGCTCAGTTGGGTCATTAGTACATAGGGTTTATAGTGCTGGGGCTCAGTGGGTGATCTAGTACATAGGGTTTATAGTGCTGGGGCTCAGTGGGGGCATTAGTACATAGGGTTTATAGTCTGGGGCTCAGTGGGGGCATTAGTACATAGGGTTTATAGTACTGGGGCTCAGTGGGTGATTTAGTACATAGGGTTTATAGTTCTGGGGCTCAGTGGGTGATCTAGTACATAGGGTTTATAGTACTGGGGCTCAGTGGGGGCATTAGTACATAGGGTTTATAGTACTGGGGCTCAGTGGGTACATTAGTACATAGGGTTTATAGTTCTGGGGCTCAGTGGGTGATCTAGTACATAGGGTTTATAGTACTGGGGCTCAGTGGGGGCATTAGTACATAGGGTTTATAGTACTGGGGCTCAGTGGGGGCATTAGTACATAGGGTTTATAGTACTGGGGCTCAGTGGGGGCATTAGTACATAGGGTTTATAGTACTGGGGCTCAGTGGGGGCATTAGTACATAGGTTTTATAGTACTGGGGCTCAGTGGGGGCATTAGTACATAGGGTTTATAGTACTGGGGCTCAGTGGGGGCATTAGTACATAGGTTTTATAGTACTGGGGCTCAGTGGGGGCATTAGTACATAGGGTTTATAGTACTGGGCAGAAGCTCCTCAATACATTGAACCCTGATCCACAGAAAGGTGCCGGGGGTCTTTAGAGGGGGTCTGAGAGGGCACCAGCTGTACCAAACAGGCTGGTCAGGGTTAGGATTAGGGTCGGAGGTTATAAACTACACTGAAGAGGCTGTAGTTGGAGGGTTATTGTCAGGGTTAGGGTTAGGGTTAGGATTAGGGTCAGAGGTTATAACCTACACTGAAGAGGCTGTAGTTGGAGGGTTATGGTCAGGGTTAGGATTAGGGTCAGAGGTTATAAACTATGAAGAGACTGTAGTTGGAGGGTTATGGTCAGGGTTAGGATTAGGGTCAGAGGTTATAAACTATGAAGAGGCTGTAGTTGGAGGGTTATGGTCAGGGTTAGGGTTAGGGTTAGGGTCAGAGGTTATAACCTACACTGAAGAGGCTGTAGTTGGAGGGTTATGGTCAGGGTTAGGATTAGGGTCAAAGGTTATAAACTATGAAGAGGCTGTAGTTGGAGTGCTATGGTCAGGGTCAGGGTTAGGATTAGGGTCAGAGGTTATAACCTACACTGAAGAGGCTGTAGTCCTATGTGCGGTCCAGCAGCTTGATTAGGGTCAGGGTCAGGTTTAGAGGTCAGAGGTTATAACCTACACTGAAGAGGCTGTAGTCCTCTGTGCGGTCCAGCAGCTTGTCCAGCTGGTAGAGGGAGCGGCTGGCAGCGTGCCAGGGGAGGAACTCTCTCTCCTGGGGTAGGTAGCAGATGATCTGGAGGGGCACGTTCTGGGGCAGGTAGCCAGCCCTGGCAGGAGAGGAGAGAGAGTAGGTTCATTAAGCAGTAAGGCCCGAGGGGGTGTGGTATATGGCCAATATACAACGGCTACGGGCTGTTCTTATGTACGACACAACATCAGGGAAGAGAAGAGCGTTCTGGGGCAGGTAGCCCACCCTGCGGATAGATAAATGGAAAAGGTGCATATCCCATATAAAATATGTAAGACTAGAGAGTTCTGGGGCAGGTATCTCGACCTGCAGAGAAAGAGATAGGTAACATCCTCTAACACCGTAGGGAAGGTTCTGTGGAGGGCAGGGGAAAGGAGAGGAGAGGGGAGAGAGAGAGAGAGAGAGAGAGAGAGAGAGAGAGAGAGAGAGAGAGAGAGAGAGAGAGAGAGAGAGAGAGAGAGAGAGAGGAGGGAGGGGAGGGGAGGGAGGGAGGGAGGGAGGGAGGGAGGGAGGGAGGGGGGAGGGGAGGGGAGAGGAGAGGAGAGGAGAGGAGAGGAGAGGAGAGGAGAGGAGAGGAGAGGAGAGGAGAGAGGGAGAGGAGAGGGAGGAGAGGGAGGGAGGGGAGGGGAGAGAGAGGTGTCCATCATCAGAGAAGGGCATCCTCATGGAGCTGATTTGAAGAGTGTGTCGGTGAAATGCTGATGTGCACATTCTCCATTTCTCCACAGGGTGCTGGGCCCAAAAGACAGTCTGACACATCACATGGTGTTGTACTTTATTCATGCACCCGTCCACCCGCATGTCTACTGACAGACAGGAAGTGCTGTGGGTCCAAAGCATGAGAGAAGTACTTTATACCGTCAAGGCCGGGTCCAGGCGTTCTGTAAGCAACCCTGGTCGTTAGCCCCCGAAAACACATCAGCAACAATAATAAAATATACCAGAAGCTATTTTTTAAATGTGTCGCATCAGCAGTTTCAGTCTTGTTATGACAGTCAATCAATTAACATGTCAGCTGACGATGTTTAGATTGGTAGTTAGTCTAGCCAGCTGCCAAACTTGTATTAATCACGGCTGTAAACCAACAGGCACTCCAGGAGGCCCCCATTGATTTTGTTAGTCGTTCTCACTAAGATATCCTATTAACGTGACACAATTCATTACAGAATATGTAGAATTGCTGGAATTAGCTTTAAAACTGCAGAACGTTATCGCCGCCCCATGGCAGAATGAGTAGAATTGCTTGAAAATGTATCTGAAATAGCAACGTTTTCTCTCTGCCCCATGGCAAAATGTGTAGAATTGCAGGAAATGAACTTTAAAACTTAAATGTCTCTCTCAGCCATCAAAAGAGGGACTACTAAAATGTTTTGCCGTGAGGTTGGGCCCCCCCCCCCATCCAAATCTCACTTAGGGATCCCAAATGGCCAGAGCCGGCCCTGTATACCATGTGCAGGTTTATCCTAATTATTTCTAGACATAATTTAAGTTAACACCAAACCACTGAGAAGACGTGTGCTTGGGGGGGGCCCTCCAACCATATCCCGCTTGGGGCCCCCCAAAAGGCTATAGACGGCCCTGTATACCGTGTGCAGGTTTATCATTCTTAATTCTAGACATTTAAGTTAATACCAAACCACCGAGGAGGAGTCAAGACAACAAACAGAACTACATCCCATTCTCAGCTACTTAGCATCCCAAATGTCACTCTGATTACCAACATAGTGCACTTATTTAGACCTGGGTCCCGGTAAAAAACGTAGTGCACTACATAGGGATTAGGGTACCATTTGGGATGTATCCTGTGTTCTCACAGCTTGACTCCCACAACACTACCTGCTGCATTAACATAGATCATCACATTATCTTAGTAAACAAGGCGAATGTATTTCAAGTGTGTTTTAGTCACGCATGCTGATTGTACATGTACAACACCTGCATTTCTGTCTCAGCTCGTGTCAAATGCTGAGGAGTCCATAAAACGAGCCAGATATACATTTAGCTAGAACCGCACCGGGATTCTCTATGCATCACAGGAACTGTAACAGTTCAGCAACAGGGATCTGAACTCTACTGTCTCTGGCACATTACAACACAGCTGCTAGGACTTAAACACCTCTTCACATTCTGCCTCAATGAGAATCTCTCTCTCTCTCTCTCTCTCTCTCTCTCTCTCTCTCTGTCTCTCTCTCTCTCTCTCTCTCTCTCTCTCTCTCTCTCTCTCTCTCCTCTCTTTCTCTCTTTTCCTTCTCTCTCTCTCTCTCTCTCTCTCTCTCTCTCTCTCTTTCTCTATCTCTCTGTCTCTCTCTCTGTCTCTCTCTCTCTCTATCTCTCTATCTGTCTCTCTCTCTCTCTCTCTCTCTCTCTCTCTCTCTCTCTCTGTCTCTCTCTCTCTCTATCTCTCTGTCTCTCTCTCTCTGTCTCTCTCTCTATCTCTGTCTCTATCTCTGTCTCTGCCTCTCTCTCTCTCTCTCTCTCTCTCTCTCTGTCTCTCTCTCTCCCCTATCTCTCTCTGTCTCTATCTCTCTCTCTCTCTCCTCTTCTCTGCTTCTCTGTCTCTGTCTCTGTCTCTCTCTGTCTCTCTCTCTCTCTCTCTCTCTCTCTCTCTCTCTCTCTCTCTCTCTCTCTCTCTCTCTCTCTCTCTCTCTCTCTCTCTCTCTCTCTCTCTCTCTCTCTCTCTCTCTCTCAGCATGGTATACTGTAGTGGTATGTACAGGATATGCATGGTATACTGTAGTGGTATGTACAGGATACGCATGGTATACTGTAGTGGTATGTACAGGATGCGCATGGTATACTGTAGTGGTATGTACAGGATGCGCATGGTATACTGTAGTGGTATGTACAGGATACGCATGGTATACTGTAGTGGTATGTACAGGATACGCATGGTATACTGTAGTGGTATGTACAGGATACGCATGGTATACTGTAGTGGTATGTCTCAGCTCCAGCATTCATCAGTCTGACGGCTTGTAGGTTGAAAGTGGTCTCTGAGTGATACCATCTGCACGACAGTAAGGGAGAGACCAGCTCGTGGCTGGAATATGTGTGGGGTCAATAGATCCTTTACTGGACGATACCATCTGACAGTAAGGGAGAGACCAGCTCGTGGCTGGAATATGTGTGGGGTCAATAGATCCTTTACTGGACGATACCGTCTGACAGTAAGGGAGAGACCAGCTCGTGGCTGGAATATGTGTGGGGTCAATAGATCCTTTACTGGACGATACCATCTGACAGTAAGGGAGAGACCAGCTCGTGGCTGGAATATGTGTGGGGTCAATAGATCCTTTACTGGACGATACCATCTGACAGTAAGGGAGAGACCAGCTCGTGAACGTTTAACACAATCAGTCTTCAGGCCTAGGTTACAGAGAGGCTTTGTCTTAATGTAATGTTTCTTGTGCAAGCATGCTAAATTAATATGAACTTATAAACTGGGTGGTTCGAGACCTGAATGCTGATTGGCTGACAGCCATGGTATATCAGAACGTATACCACGGGTATGACAAAACATGTATTTTTATTGCTCTAATTTTATTAGTAACCAGTTTATAATAGCAATAAGGCACCTCAGGGGTTTGGTATATGGTTAATATACCACGGCTAAGGGCTGTATCCAAGCACTCCGCGTTGCGTCGTGCGTAAACAACAGCCTTTAGCCGTGGTATATTGGCCATATACCACACCTCCTCGGGCCTTATAGCTTAATTACAGCCAGGATAAAGAACGAACGTCTCCACTTTAATAGACTTTAATGATGCTCCCAGCAGGCGGGCAGAAAGAGCACAGAGCTGGGACCTCACACCCAGCACACCATGAAACCCCTCTGATAGAGAGGACTGGCTCCCTGAAGGTAACATCCTCTGAGAAGCAGACATCTTTAAAACACTTTGAGGATTTACTCTAGCCTGCCTGGGGTGCCATGTGGGCCGGGTTTGCAGATGTGCAGCTATTCTATTGGTTCCATTGCGCCAGGCAAGCTTAATCGACCACATATAAAGCATTTGAAATGCTGTCAACTTTGAATCTCAGGTCTTATGGGAAGACCACCTAGACCCCTATTCCATTCCATTCAGTTTTGCATGATTGATTTAGCGCAGCTGTAGCTAACTCAGACGTGTGTGTGTGTGTGTGTGTGTGTGTGTGTGTGTGTGTGTGTGTGTGTGTGTGTGTGTGTGCTGGTGCTGTAATGCTAACTCAGGCAGCAGAAAAGCAGCAGAGATGAACATTTCTTCCTGGTCTAGTCATGCTAGCTATTTTTTAATATTTTTCTTAACCTCAACTTCAATATACTCTCCTGAAATCTTCCTCACCCAATGTGGAATGGATCTGCTATTTTCTTTACTTTTGAACCGGAACCCCCAACAGAAGCTAGCCAGCTAACTAGCTACTAGTCAGCTAGCCACTGCTAGTGGTCATCAGCTACCTTTAGTCCGGACAACTCTCGCCAGTCCGCACAGTGCGACTCAAACCAGAGCAAATCGGGCTTATTTTTCTCCATATCTCCGGATTCCTACCGCAAGCTCTGAACCTCTTAACCTGGATCATCGCAGCTAGCTAGCTGCTATCCGAGTGGCTAACGTCTCTGTCTCGAAGCAAGAACCAATTAGCCTGGAGCTAGCCCATCTCCCAGCTAGCCGAAGAGGTCCATCAGCCACTCCTTGGGCTACAATACCTATTTTGCCAATTGGCCTGCACCCCCGCCGACCCATCACAACTGAACTACCGACGTAATTCGCCTGAGGGGGTTTTTCGGCTGGCTCCTCCATCGTGACATCCCCTGAATGCTCATCTGCTAGCCTGATAGCCGCGGCCCGCTAGCTGCCTAGAGCATCTTGGACTGTTAGCGGCAGGGTAGCCTAGTGGTTAGAGCTGCGAACTAGTAACCCGAGCTGACAAGGTAAAAATCTGTCGCTCTGCCCATGAACAAGGCAGTTAACCCACTGTTCCTAGGCCGTCATTGAAAATAAGAATTAGTTCTTAACTGACTTGCCTTGTTAAATAAATAAAAGGCCCATAGGACAAATTCTTTGGCCACTTAATTTTGCCAATTGGCCTGGGCTCATTTACCACACGCTGCCCTGCTGATCCATGACGACTGGTCTGCCCGAGGGGGCTACAACAGACTTCTTCCATCGCCCCTCTAAGGCCCTTCTGCTAGCTTGATAGCCCCGGCCCGCTAGCTGCCTGAAACGCTGTGTCTCTGGCCCGCCGAGCCACTCACTGGACCCCTATAATCACTTGGCTACGCATGCCTCTCCCTAATGTCAATATGCCTTGTCCATTGCTGTTTTGGTTAGTAATTATTGCCTTATTTCACTGTAGAGACTCTATTCCTGTACAATACGCCTTAGTTAACCCTTTAGTTCCCCCTACCACTCATGCGGTGACCTCACCGGGTTTAAATGATGTATCTAGAGACAAAATCTCTCTCATCGTCATTCAATGCATACATTTACCTCAACTGTATTCACATCCTACCACACCTTTGTCTGTACATTATTCCTTGAATCTATTGTACCGTGCCCAGAAACCTGCTCCTTTTACTCTCTGTTCCCAACGTACTAGACGACCAGTTCTTATAGCCTTTAGCAGTACCCTTATCTTACTTCTCCTCTGTTTCTCTGGTGATGTAGAGGTTAATCCATGCCCTGCAGTGCCTAACTCCACTCCCATTCCCCAGGCGCTCTCATTTGTTGACTTCTGTAACCATAAAAGCCTTGGTTTCATGCATTTTAACATTAGAAGCCTCCTTCCTTAAGTTTGTTTTATTCACTGCCTTAGCACACTCTGCCAACCCGGATATCGTGTCTGAATCCTGGCTTAGGAAGACCACCAAAAACCCTGACGTTTCCATCCCTAACTGTAACATGTTCTGACAAGATGGAACTGCAAAAGGGGGCGGAGTTGCAATCTACTGCAGAGATCTGCCATCCTACAATCTAAGCTTGATGCCTTTAACAAAAATGATCAATGAACCCACCAGGTATAACCCCAAATCCGTAAACACGGGCACCCTCATAGATATCATCCTAACCAACCTGCCCTCCAAATACACCTCTGCTGTCTTCAACCAGGATCTCAGCGATCACTGCCTCATTGCCTGCATCCGTAATCGGTCTGTGGTCAAATGACCATCCCTCATCAGTGTCAAACGCTCCCTGAAACACTTCAGCAAGCAGGCATTTCTAATTGACCTGGCCCGGGGTATCCCGGAAGAATATTGACCTCATTCCGTCAGTAGAGGATGTCTGGTTATTCTTTAAAAGTGCTTTCCTCACCATCTTAAATAAGCATGCCCCACTCAAAAAATGTAGAACCAGGAACTGATATAGCCCTTGGTTCACTCCAGACCTGACTGCCCTTGACCAGCACAAAAAACATCCTGTGGCGTACTACATTGGCATCAAAAATCCCCCATGATATGCAACTTTTCAGAGAAGTTAGGAAACAATATACAGGGGCAGTTAGGAAAGCCAAGGCTAGCTTTTTCAAACAGAAATTTGCATCCTGTAGCACAAACTCCAAAAAGCACTTCCTCCCAGCTGCCCTCTGCACTGAGGCTAGGAAATACTGTTACCACCGATAAACCCGCGATAATTGAGAATTTCAAGAAGCATTTTTCTACGGCTGGCCATGCTTTCCACCTGGCTACCCCTACCCCGGTCAACAGCCCTGCGCTCCCCACAGCAACTTGCCCAAACCTCCCCCATTTCTCCTTCACCCAAATCAAGATAGCTGATGTTCTGAAAGAGCTGCAAAATCTGGACCCCAACAAATCAGCTGGGCTAGACAATCTGGACCTTCTTTTTTTTCAAATTATCCGCTGAAATAGTTGCAACCCCTATTACTAGCCTGTTCAACCTCTCTTTCGTATCGTCTGAGATCCCCAAAGATTGGAAATCTGCCGCGGCCATCCCCCTCTTCAAAGGGGGAGACACTCTAGACCCAAACTGCTACAGACCTATATCTATCCTACCCTGCCTTTCTAAGGTCTTCCAAAGCCAAGTTAACAAAAATATCACCGACCAATTCGAATCCCACCGTACCTTCTCCGCTATGCAATCTCGTTTCCGAGCTGGTCATGCACCTCAGCCAAGCACAAAGTCCTAAACGATATCATAACCACCAACGATAAGAGACAATACTGTGCAGCCGTATTCATCGACCTGGCCAAGGGTTTCGACTCTGTCAATTATCACATTCTTAACGGCAGACTCAACACCCTTGATTTCTCAAATGACTGCCTCCCTGGTTCACCAACTACTTCTCAGACAGAGTTCAGTGTGTCAAATCGGAGGGCCTGTTGACCGGACCTCTGGCAGTATCTATGGGGGTACCACAGGGTTCAATCCTCTGGCCGACTCTTTTCTCTGTATAGATCAATGATGTCGCTCTTGCTGCTGGTGATTCTCCTCTACGCAGACGACACCCTTCTGTATACTTCTGGCCCTTCTTTGGACACTGTGCTAACAACCCTCCAGGCAAGCATCAATGGGCAGGTGGGACGGTAAAAATTGCAGAGTGCGAATTTCAAATTACAGAAATATAAATATTTAACATTCATGAAAATACAAGTATTACACATCAAAATAAAGCTTAACTTCTTGTTAATCCAGCCGCTGTGTCAGATTTCAAAAAGGCTTTACGGCGAAAGCACACCATGCGATTATCTGAGGACAGCGCCCGGCAGATAAAAGTATGAAAAACATGTTTCAACCAGGCAGGTGAAACACGAATGTCAGAAATAGCGATAAATGCCTTACCTTTGAAGATCTTCTTCTGTTGGCACTCCAAAAGGTCCCGGTTACATCACAAATTGTCCTTTTGTTCGATTAAGTCCTTCTTTATATACATAAAAACTCAGTTAAGCTGGCGCGCTTCATTCAAAAATAATACTGTTAAACCAGTTTCAGAAAGGAGAATTTTGTCTCAGTAGTGGAGTTTAGTTATTAAGACTAATATGTCTCAGTAGTGGAGTTTAGTTATTAAGACTAATTTGTCTCAGTAGTGTGAATTTAGTTATTAATATGTCTCAGTAGTTTAGTTATTAATATGTCTCAGTAGTGTGAATTTAGTTATTAATGTCTCAGTAGTTTCGTTATTAACATGTCTCAGTAGTTTAGTTATTAATGTCTCAGTAGTGTGAATTTAGTTATTAATATGTCTCAGTAGTTTAGTTATTAATATGTCTCAGTAGTGTGAATTTAGTTATGAATATGTCTCAGTAGTTTAGTTATTAATATGTCTCAGTAGTTTAGTTATTAATATGTCTCAGTAGTTTAGTTGTTAATATGTCTCAGTAGTTTAGTTGTTAATATGTCTCAGTAGTTTAGTTGTTAATATGTCTCAGTAGTTTAGTTATTAATATGTCTCAGTAGTTTAGTTGTTAATATGTCTCAGTAGTTTAGTTGTTAATATGTCTCAGTAGTTTAGTTATTAATATGTCTCAGTAGTGTGAATTTAGTTATTAATATGTCTCAGTAGTTTAGTTGTTAATATGTCTCAGTAGTTTAGTTATTAATATGTCTCAGTAGTTTAGTTATTAATATGTCTCAGTAGTTTAGTTGTTAATATGTCTCAGTAGTTTAGTTATTAATATGTCTCAGTAGTTTAGTTATTAATATGTCTCAGTAGTTTAGTTATTAATATGTCTCAGTAGTTTAGTTATTAATATGTCTCAGTAGTTTAGTTGTTAATATGTCTCAGTAGTTTAGTTGTTAATATGTCTCAGTAGTTTAGTTGTTAATATGTCTCAGTAGTTTAGTTATTAATATGTCTCAGTAGTGTGAATTTAGTTATTAATATGTCTCAGTAGTTTAGTTGTTAATATGTCTCAGTAGTTTAGTTGTTAATATGTCTCAGTAGTTTAGTTATTAATATGTCTCAGTAGTGTGAATTTAGTTATTAATATGTCTCAGTAGTTTAGTTGTTAATATGTCTCAGTAGTTTAGTTGTTAATATGTCTCAGTAGTTTAGTTATTAATATGTCTCAGTAGTGTGAATTTAGTTATTAATATGTCTCAGTAGTTTAGTTATTAATATGTCTCAGTAGTTTAGTTGTTAATATGTCTCAGTAGTTTAGTTATTAATATGTCTCAGTAGTTTAGTTGTTAATATGTCTCAGTAGTTTAGTTATTAATATGTCTCAGTAGTTTAGTTATTAATGTCTCAGTAGTTTAGTTGTTAATATGTCTCAGTAGTTTAGTTATTAATATGTCTCAGTAGTTTAGTTGTTAATATGTCTCAGTAGTGTGAATTTTGTTATTAATATGTCTCAGTAGTTTAGTTGTTAATATGTCTCAGTAGTTTAGTTGTTAATATGTCTCAGTAGTTTAGTTGTTAATATGTCTCAGTAGTTTAGTTATTAATATGTCTCAGTAGTTTAGTTAGTTCGTTTTTACCTTTGTGTGCCTGAATGTGCGTGTGTGCATGTATGTGCGTGTGTGTGCGTGTATGTGCGTGTGTGTGTGTGTGTGTGTGTGTGCGTGTGTGTGCGCGTGCGTGCATGCGCGTGTGTGTGTGTGTGTGTGTGTGTGTGTGTGTGTGTGTGTGTGTGTGTGTGTGTGTGTGTGTGTGTGTGTGTGTGTGTGTGTGTGTGTGTGTGTGTGTGTGTGTGTGTGTGTGTGTGTGTGTGTGTGTGTGTGTGTGTGCGTGCGTGCGTGTGCGTGTGTGTATGCATACTCCCATGTCTGTGTTCCAAAAGTGCAAATTAGCAAGACGTTTTTCAACTGTAAAAGTTGTAGATTGATCTATGTGCACGGCTCTACACTATCTTACACCAACAGTGGGTAGATTAAAAGATTCAAGTTATGTTCCTACTACTGCTACTTGTCCTACTCCTTCAGTCCTCACAGGTGACTGATCCTAAACACTCACACAAGTGCAAGAGGAGGATTCTAACCACTACAACAAAATGGCTGACAAACTCAAGTCAAGTCAAGAGCGGTGAAAGTGTTTGAAATTAAACTAAAGATCCTATTTGATCCCAGGTCTGGATTCTAACCACAATGACAGCGCTCTAGAATCAACACTAGGTTCTGGTTCTTCTCTCGCTGTCTGAGTATACTGTCATCAGGAGATTTTTATATTTATTTTACATTCAACCTTTAACTAGGCAAGTCAGTTTTGAACAAATTCTTATTTTCAATGACAGTTTAGGAACAGTGGATTAACTTCCTTGTTCAGGGGCAGAATGACAGATTTTTACCTTGTCAGCTCGGGGATTCGATCTTGCAACCTTTAGTCCAATGCTCTAACCACTAGGCTACCTGCCGAGACTGCTACCTGACTGGTTGCCTAGTGATTAGAGCGTTGGGCCAAGTAACCGAAAGGTTGCTGGATCAAATCCCAGAGCTGACAAGGTGAAAATCTGTCATTCTGCCCCTGAACAAGGCAGTTAACCCACTGTTTCTCAGTAGGCTGTCATTGTAATTAAGAATTTGCTCTTAACTGACTTCCCTAATTAAATAATATGAAGGTTAAATAAATAAAACAAATATTTAAAAAAGTAGTATCTATGGAAGCATAGCCACTAGATCTTAGCTCTGAGATGACTGTCATCAGGAGATCCCTGACTTGACCTACTAACTAGTATATATCAGACAGTGGAAGCACAGCCACTAGATCTTAGCTCTGAGACGACTGTCATCAAGAGATCCCTGACTTGACCTACTAACTAGTATCTATCAGACAGTGGAAGCACAGCCACTAGATCTTAGCTCTGAGACTACTGTCATCAGGAGATCCCTGACTTGACCTACTAACTAGTATCTATCAGACAGTGGAAGCATAGCCACTACATCTTAGCTCTGAGACGACTGTCATCAGGAGATCCCTGACTTGACCTACTAACTAGTATCTATCAGACAGTGGAAGCATAGCCACTAGATCTTAGCTCTGAGACGACTGTCATCAGGAGATCCCTGACTTGACCTACTAACTAGTATCTATCAGACAGTGGAAGCACAGCCACTAGATCTTAGCTCTGAGACTACTGTCATCAGGAGATCCCTGACTTGACCTACTAACTAGTATCTATCAGACAGTGGAAGCATAGCCACTAGATCTTAGCTCTGAGACGACTGTCATCAGGAGATCCCTGACTTGACCTACTAACTAGTATCTATCAGACAGTGGAAGCATAGCCACTAGATCTTAGCTCTGAGACGACTGTCATCAGGAGACCCCTGACTTGACCTACTAACTAGTATCTATCAGACAGTGGAAGCATAGCCACTAGATCTTAGCTCTGAGACGACTGTCATCAGGAGACCCCTGACTTGACCTACTAACTAGTATCTATCAGACAGTGGAAGCACAGCCACTAGATCTTAGCTCTGAGACTACTGTCATCAGGAGATCCCTGACTTGACCTACTAACTAGTATCTATCAGACAGTGGAAGCATAGCCACTAGATCTTAGCTCTGAGACGACTGTCATCAGGAGATCCCTGACTTGACCTACTAACTAGTATCTATCAGACAGTGGAAGCATAGCCACTAGATCTTAGCTCTGAGACGACTGTCATCAGGAGATCCCTGACTTGACCTACTAACTAGTATCTATCAGACAGTGGAAGCATAGCCACTAGATCTTAGCTCTGAGACGACTGTCATCAGGAGACCCCTGACTTGACCTACTAACTAGTATATATCATATCAGAGCCACTAGATCTTAGCTCTGAGACGACTGTCTCAAGAGATCCCTGAACTACTAACTAGTATCTATCAGACAGTGGAAGCACAGCCACTAGATCTTAGCTCTGAGACTACTGTCATCAAGAGATCCCTGACTTGACCTACTAACTAGTATCTATCAGACAGTGGAAGCATAGCCACTACATCTTAGCTCTGAGACTACTGTCATCAGGAGATCCCTGACTTGACCTACTAACTAGTATCTATCAGACAGTGGAAGCATAGCCACTAGATCTTAGCTCTGAGACGACTGTCATCAGGAGACCCCTGACTTGACCTACTAACTAGTATCTATCAGACAGTGGAAGCATAGCCACTAGATCTTAGCTCTGAGACGACTGTCATCAGGAGACCCCTGACTTGACCTACTAACTAGTATCTATCAGACAGTGGAAGCATAGCCACTAGATCTTAGCTCTGAGACTACTGTCATCAGGAGACCCCTGACTTGAACTACTCACTAGTATCTATCAGACAGTGGAAGCATAGCCACTAGATCTTAGCTCTGAGACGACTGTCATCAGGAGACCCCTGACTTGACCTACTAACTAGTATCTATCAGACAGTGGAAGCATAGCCACTAGATCTTAGCTCTGAGACGACTGTCATCAGGGAGATCCCTGACTTGACCTACTAACTAGTATCTATCAGACAGTGGAAGCATAGCCACTAGATCTTAGCTCTGAGACGACTGTCATCAGGAGACCCCTG
>NW_026289203.1:0-17500 GCF_023373465.1 Oncorhynchus keta
GTAAACAGAGTGTAAACAGAGTGTATATTAGCTAGGAACAGAGCCCTTAAACAGAGTGTAAACAGAGTGTAAACAGAGTGTATATTAGCTAGGAACAGAGCCCTTAAACAGAGTGTATATAAGTGGGAACAGAGTGTAAACAGAGTGTATATTAGCTAGGAACAGAGCCCTTAAACAGAGTGTAAACAGAGTGTAAACAGAGTGTATATTAGCTAGGAACAGAGCCCTTAAACAGAGTGTAAACAGAGTGTAAACAGAGTGTATATTAGCTAGGAACAGAGCCCATAAACAGAGTGTAAACAGAGTGTATATTAGCTGGGAACAGAGCCCTTAAACAGAGTGTAAACAGAGTGTAAACAGAGTGTATATTAGCTAGGAACAGAGCCCTTAAACAGAGTGTATATTAGCTGGGAACAGAGCCTTAAACAGAGTGTATATTAGCTAGGAACAGAGCCCTTAAACAGAGTGTAAACAGAGTGTAAACAGAGTGTATATTAGCTAGGAACAGAGCCCTTAAACAGAGTGTAAACAGAGTGTAAACAGAGTGTATATTAGCTTGGAACAGAGCCCTTAAACAGAGTGTAAACAGAGAGTGTATATTAGCTAGGAACAGAGCCCTTAAACAGAGTGTAAACAGAGTGTAAACAGAGTGTAAACAGAGTGTATATTAGCTTGGAACAGAGCCCTTAAACAGAGTGTAAACAGAGTGTATATTAGCTAGGAACAGAGCCCTTGCAGAGTGTAAACAGAGTGTATATTAGCTAGGAACAGAGCCCTTAAACAGAGTGTAAACAGAGTGTATATTAGCTAGGAACAGAGCCCTTGCAGAGTGTAAACATAGTGTATATTTGCTTGGAACAGAGCCCTTAAACAGAGTGTAAACAGAGTGTATATTAGCTAGGAACAGAGCCCTTAAACAGAGTGTAAACAGAGTGTATATTAGCTAGGAACAGAGCCCTTAAACAGAGTGTAAACAGAGTGTATATTAGCTAGGAACAGAGCCCTTAAACAGAGTGTAAACAGAGTGTATATTAGCTAGGAACAGAGCCCTTGCAGAGTGTAAACAGAGTGTATATTAGCTAGGAACAGAGCCCTTAAACAGAGTGTAAACAGAGTGTATATTTGCTTGGAACAGAGCCCTTAAACAGAGTGTAAACAGAGTGTATATTAGCTAGGAACAGAGCCCTTAAACAGAGTGTAAACAGAGTGTAAACAGAGTGAATATTAGCTGGGAACAGAGCCCTTAAACAGAGTGTAAACAGAGTGTAAACAGAGTGTATATTAGCTAGGAACAGAGCCCTTAAACAGAGTGTAAACAGAGTGTAAACAGAGTGAATATTAGCTGTGGAACAGAGCCCTGTAAACAGAGTGTAAACAGAGCTGTAAACAGAGTGTAAACAGAGTGTATATTAGCTAGGAACAGAGCCCTTAAACAGAGTGTAAACAGAGTGTATATTAGCTAGGAACAGAGCCCTTAAACAGAGTGTAAACAGAGTGTATATTAGCTAGGAACAGAGCCCTTAAACAGAGTGTAAACAGAGTGTATATTAGCTAGGAACAGAGCCCTTAAACAGAGTGTAAACAGAGTGTATATTAGCTAGGAACAGAGCCCTTAAACAGAGTGTAAACAGAGTGTATATTAGCTAGGAACAGAGCCCTTAAACAGAGTGTAAACAGAGTGTATATTAGCTAGGAACAGAGCCCTTAAACAGAGTGTAAACAGAGTGTATATTTGCTTGGAACAGAGACCTTACAGAGTGTAAACAGAGTGTATATTAGCTAGGAACAGAGCCCTTAAACAGAGTGTAAACAGAGTGTAAACAGAGTGTAAACAGAGTGTATATTTGCTTGGAACAGAGACCTTGTTTGTGGAGTTCACATCTCAGCGAGGCACAATAATGTTGTAGACATTATACTACTATTATACTATTATATATTAAACTAGAGAAATGGGTTGCGTTTTTTAACAATGGCAGAACATGCTCCATCTCTACAGTGCCTTGCGAAAGTATTCGGCCCCCTTGAACTTTGCGACCTTTTGCCACATTTCAGGCTTCAAACATAAAGATATAAAACTGTATTTTTTTGTGAAGAATCAACAATGGGCTACAATCATAGTGGAGCGACATTTATTGGATATTTCAAACTTTTTAACAAATCAAAAACTGAAAGAGGATTGGGCGTGCAAAAATTATTCAGCCCCTTTACTTTCAGTGCAGCAAACTCTCTCCCAGAAGTTCAGTGAGGATCTCTGAATGATCCAATGTTGACCTAAATGACTAATGATGATAAATACAATCCACCTGTGTGTAATCAGAATCTCGTATAAATGCACCTGCACTGTGATAGTCTCAGAGGTCCGTTAAAAGCGCAGAGGGCATCATGAAGAACAAGGAACACACCAGGCAGGTCCCAGATACTGTTGTGAAGAAGTTTAAAGCCGGATTTGGATACAAAAAGATTTCTGCTCCCTGTGATGTTGTAGTTGCGTCCACAGGTTATGCTCCCTGTGATGTTGTAGTTTGCGTCCACAGGTTACACTCCCTGTGATGTTGTAGTTGCGTCCACAGGTTACGCTCCCTGTGATGTTGTAGTTGCGTCCACAGGTCCGCTCCCTGTGATGTTGTAATTGCGTCCACAGGTCCATGATGTTGTAGTGCGTCCACAGGTCCTCGCCTCCCTATGATGTTGAGCTGCGCTCCACAGGTCCATGATGTTGTAGTTGCGTCCACAGGTCCATGATGTTGTAGTTGCGTCCACAGGTCCCGCTCCCTGTGATGTTGTAGTTGCGTCCACAGGTCCGCTCCCTGTGATGTTGTAAGGCCCACAGGTTACGCTCCTGTGATGTTGTAGCTGCGTCCACAGGTCCATGATGTTATGGTGCGTCCACAGGTCCTGCTCTCTATGATGTTGTAGTTGCGTCCACAGGTTACGCTCCCTGTGATGTTGTAGTTGCGTCCACAGGTTACGCTCCCTGTGATGTTATAGTTGCGTCCACAGGTTACGCTCCCTGTGATGTTGCAGATTCGTCCACAGGTTACGCTCCCTGTGATGTTGTAGTTGCGTCCACAGGTCTGCTCCCTGTGATGTTGTAGCTGCTTCCCACAGGTTACGCTCCCTGTGATTTTATAGTTGCGTCCACAGGTTACGCTCCCTGTGATGTTGTAGTTGCGTCCACAGGTTACGCTCCCTGTGATGTTGTAGTTGCGCCCACAGGTCCGCTCCCTGTGATGTTTAGTTGGGCGCCCACAGGTTACGCTCCCTGTGATGTTGTGGTGCGTCCACAGGTCCGCTTCCCTGTGATGTTAGAAGTTGCGTCCACAGGTTCCGCTCCCTGTGATGTTGTAATTGCGCCCACAGGTCGCTCCCTGTGATATTTAGTTGCGTCCACAGGTCCATGATGTTGTAGTTAAGCGCCCACAGGTTACGCTCCCTGTGATGTTGTAGTTGCGTCCACAGGTTACGCTCCCCTGTGATGTTGTAGTTGTGTCCACAGGTCCGCTCCCTGTGATGTTGTAGCTGCGTCCACAGGTCCATGATGTTGTAGTTGCGTCCACAGGTCCGCTCCTGTGATGTTTGGTTGCGTCCACAGGTCCCGCTCCCTGTGATGTTGGGTGCGTCCACAGGTCCGCTCCCTGTGATGTTGTAGCTGCGTCCACAGGTCCATGATGTTGTAGTTGCGTCCACAGGTTACGCACCCTGTGATGTTGTAGTTGCGTCCACAGGTACATGATGTTGTAGTTGCGTCCACAGGTCCGCTCCCTGTGATGTTGTAGTTGCGTCCACAGGTTACGCTCCCTGTGATGTTGTGAAGTTGCGTCCCACAGGTCCTGCTCCCTGTGATGTTGTAGTTGCGTCCACAGGTTACGCTCCTGTGATGTTGTAGTTGCGTCCACAGGTACATGATGTTGTAGTTGCGTCCACAGGTCCGCTCCCTGTGATGTTGTAGTTGCGTCCACAGGTCCGCTCCCTGTGATGTTGGAGTTGCGTCCACAGGTCCCGCTCCCTGTGATGTTGTAGTTGCGTCCACAGGTTACGCTCCCTGTGATGTTGTAGTTGCGTCCACAGGTACATGATGTTGTGGTGCGTCCACAGGTCCGCTTCCTGTGATGTTGTAGTTGCGTCCACAGGTCCGCTCCCTGTGATGTTGGTGCGTCCACAGGTCCGCTCCCTGTGATGTTGTAGTTGCGTCCACAGGTCCGCTCCCTGTGATGTTGTAGCTGCGTCCACAGGTCCATGATGTTGTAGTTGCGTCCACAGGTCCGCTCCCTGTGATGTTGTAGTTGCGCCCACAGGTCCGCTCCCTGTGATGTTGTAGATCTCGTCCACAGGTTACGCTCCCTGTGATGTTGTAGTTGCGTCCACAGGTTACGCTCCCTGTGATGTTGTAGTTGCGTCCACAGGTCCATGATGTTGTAGTTGCGTCCACAGGTCCGCTCCCTGTGATGTTATAGTTGCGTCCACAGGTCTGCTCCCTGTGATGTTGTAGTGAAAACCCAAAGTCATACTGAGCAGACATGTCCTGCACCACCGATAACTTAACGGTCCTTAAGTATCTTGTCCATCCTGAAATCCAAGCCTAAAATGGGGTTCCTATTATAATGACTGGACTGGGGATTGAACCGAAAAAGTCTAGCTGTTTCTCAGGCTGTAGTAAAAAAAAACTGAAAATCCATAATGATGTGTCATGGGATGCTGGGCTTTTCATGCACTATATTTCTACAATAGATTGAGAGCATGACATTTTGGGCTCTCGAGAGGAATCAAGGCTTTGGAGAAAGTTTACTATAGCAAGACCTTACTGAGCAAAACACTTCTGCTGACTGGGTCCATGGCACACAGGGGGTTTGGGAGAGCCTCGGGAATCTACACTCTAGCATAGTTTCCCCAACGCAATCTAAGGTAGAAATGCAGCTTGTGGAAAAAGCCCCCCCTCCAAAAATCCTGAATTACCTAGTGTGTGGTCAAAGTGTGATAGAGACAGAGACATAATGACTAAAGACACAATTACTGCTCTCTCTCCATGCAGTCTCTCACAACGATGACGGAAATAATTAACTTTCTAGGCCACGATGTTCCCTAATATTCACATTCAGTCTTTCATTCCGACTCTACAAATGATGGATGATGTAGTGATGGTAAAACAGAGACGGAGAGAGCAGACCGCCAGATCAAGAGCTCTACTGGCAGCTCTCCTGGTACAAGAGATACTGTAGGTTAAATCACTGCAGGTTACACTTTAGGAAACCAAGTGTCAGTGTTTTTACAGTGAAAGGTGACTCTCTCTATCTTTCTCACTCTCTCTCTCTCTGTATCTCTCTATATATATGCATATCTCTCTCTCTCTCTCTCTCTCTCTCTCTCTCTCTCTCTCTCTCTCTCTCTCTCTCTCTCTCTCTCTCTCTCTCTCTCTCTCTCTCTCTCTCTCTCTCTCTCTTTCTCTCTTTCTCTCTCTCTCGCTCTCTCTCCTCCTCTCCTCTTTATAGATGGAGATAGTGTGAGGAGGATACAGGAAGATGTGGACCACACCAGGTATGAGCGTTCCACATTAACGCTGCTGAGCTCAGCCGTCACACATTACTGCCTTGATCATAAAGCCATGTGGCGAGGGCAGTGGGGTTTTATGAAGAGCTTATGCTTTAAGATGGGGAGTTTTTGACTTGGGCTGCATCCCAAATGGCACCCTATTCCCCCTATGGGCCCTGGTCAAAAGTAGTGCACTATAAAGGGAATAGGGTGCCAGCCCTGGTCTAAAGTAGTGCACTATAAAGGGAATAGGGTGCCAGCCCTGGTCTAAAGTAGTGCACTATAAAGGGAATAGGTGCCAGCCCTGGTCTAAAGTAGTGCACTATAAAGGAATAGGGTGCCATTTGGGAGCATGGAGTTTTTTAAGTACACTATCAGAGGCTACGGGGCCTATAGACAGATACAACTAGTCTCTTTCCAACCTTTCACCGCTGTGTCTTGGGGCTCCCGAGGGGCGCAGCGGTCTAAGGGATCTCAGTGCTGAGAGGCGTCATTACAGACCCTGGTTGGATTCCAGGCTGTACCACAACCGCCCGTGATTGGGAGTCCCATAGGACAGCGCACAGCTGGTCCAGCGTCGTCCGGGTTTGGTTTTGACCGAGGGTAAGACGTCATTGTAAAATAAAATTTGTTAACGGACTTAAATTTAAAAATAAATAATGTTAGAAGTCAACACAGGCCAATTCTCACATCGGCAGATTTTCAGCCTAGTCAGCTCAGGGATTCAAACCAGCAACCTTTCGGTTACTGGCCCAACGCTCTTAAGCACTAAGCTATCTGCCGTCCATGGTCCATCTCACCAAATAACAGAAGATATTGTGTTTTCAACTCACTCACATGCGTACAGTGTACATATACAGTGTGTAGTGCAGTACTGCTGACATCAATGGACAGACTCAGATACAGTATCTTCACTACGTCCTATCTTAGTTTATTCTGTATTATTCTGAAGGAAAACGCAGAGAACCAATCAGATCCTGGATCATTAGACAGTGTTCCTGAAGGAATATGCAGAGAACCAATCAGACCCAGGATCATTAGACAGTCTTCCTGAAGGAATACGCAGAGAACCAATCAGATCCTGGATCATTAGACAGTGTTCCTGAAGGAATACGCAGAGAACCAATCAGACCCAGGATCATTAGACAGTCTTCCTGAAGGAATACGCAGAGAACCAATCAGATCCTGGATCATTAGACAGTGTTCCTGAAGGAATACGCAGAGAACCAATCAGATCCTGGATCATTAGACAGTGTTCCTGAAGGAATACGCGCAGAGAACCAATCAGATCCTGGATCATTAGACAGTGTTCCTGAAGGAATACGCAGAGAACCAATCAGACCTTGTAGGGTGTAATGAGGGATGTTTGTATCATAGCGGAGATGAAGAGAGTGTTGTTATCAACACGTCTGTGTAGAGGTGGGGGCCATTGTTGTGGATGTTGTTGTTTGTGTTGCCGAGAGCAACAGGTGGAGGGATTAGACAAGGGATAGATTCTGTTTCAATGGACACTTGGCGTTTGAAACATCGATATTGGCAAGGTTGTATTGATCAGAACACAAATCTATGTCAGGCCCACTGGGATTCAACAATAGGACATTCTTCTCTGTAAAAAGGAGCTATAAAACGGAGTGTGACTATAAGCTTCTTTCAGATGAAGAGAGGAGAGCTGCTTGATGATATATGAAGAGGAGAGCTGCTTGGTGATATCTGAAGAGGAGAGGAGAGCTGTTTGGTGATATCTGAAGAGGAGAGAGGAGAGCTGCTTGGTGATATCTGAAGAGGGAGAGGAGAGCTGCTTGATGATATATGAAGAGGAGAGAGGAGAGCTGCTTGGTGATATCTGAAGAGGAGAGGAGAGCTGCTTGGTGATATCTGAACAGGAGAGAGGAGAGCTGCTTGGTGATATCTGAAGAGGAGAGAGGAGAGCTGCTTGGTGATATCTGAAGAGGAGAGGAGAGCTGCTTGGTGATATCTGAAGAGGTGAGGAGAGCTGCTTGGTGATATGTGAAGAGGAGAGGAGAGCTGCTTGGTAATATCTGAAAGAGGAGAGGAGAGCTGCTTGGTGATATCTGAAGAGGAGAGAGGAGAGCTGCTTTGATATCTGAAGAGGAGAGAGAGGAGAGCTGCTTGATGATATATGAAGAGGAGAGAGGAGAGCTGCTTGGTGATATGTGAAGAGGAGAGAGGAGAGCTGCTTGGTGATATCTGAAGAGGAGAGGAGAGCTGCTTGGTGATATGTGAAAGAGAGAGGAGAGCTGCTTGGTGATATCTGAAGAGGAGAGAGGAGAGCTGCTTGGTGATATCTGAAGAGGAGAGAGGAGAGCTGCTTGGTGATATCTGAAGAGGAGAGGAGAGCTGCTTGGTGATATCTGAAGAGGAGAGAGGGAGAGCTGCTTGGTGATATCTGAAGAGGAGAGAGGAGAGCTGCTTGACGATATCTAAAGAGGAGAGAGGAGAGCTGCTTGGTGATATCTAAAGAGGAAGAGGAGAGCTGCTTGGTGATATCTGAAGAGGAGAGAGGAGAGCTGCTTGGTGATATATGAAGAGGAGAGAGGAGAGCTGCTTGGTGATATCTGAAGAGGAGAGAGGAGAGCTGCTTGGTGATATCTGAAGAGGAGAGAGGAGAGCTGCTTGGTGATATCTGAAGAGGAGAGAGGAGAGCTGCTTGATGATATATGAAGAGGAGAGAGGAGAGCTGCTTGGTGATATCTGAAGAGGAGAGGAGAGCTGCTTGGTGATATCTGAAGAGGAGAGGAGAGCTGCTTGGTGATATCTGAAGAGGTGAGGAGAGCTGCTTGGTGATATGTGAAGAGGAGAGAGGAGAGCTGCTTGGTGATATCTGAAGAGGAGAGGAGAGCTGCTTGGTGATATCTGAAGAGGAGAGAGGAGAGCTGCTTGGTGATATCTGAAGAGGAGAGGAGAGCTGCATGGTGATATCTGAAGAGGAGAGAGGAGAGCTGCTTGATGATATCTGAAGAGGAGAGAGGAGAGCTGCTTGATGATATCTGAAGAGGAGAGAGGAGAGCTGCTTGGTGATATCTGAAGAGGAGAGGAGAGCTGCTTGGTGATATCTGAAGAGGTGAGGAGAGCTGCTTGGTGATATGTGAAGAGGAGAGAGGAGAGCTGCTTGGTGATATCTGAAGAGGAGAGCTGCTTGGTGATATCTGAAGAGGAGAGAGGAGAGCTGCTTGGTGATATCTGAAGAGGAGAGGAGAGCTGCTTGGTGATATCTGAAGAGGAGAGAGAGCTGCTTGATGATATCTGAAGAGGAGAGGAGAGCTGCTTGATGATATCTGAAGAGGAGAGAGGAGAGCTGCTTGGTGATATGTGAAGAGGAGAGAGGGAGAGCTGCTTGGTGATATCTGAAGAGGAGAGGAGAGCTGCTTGGTGATATGTGAAGAGGAGAGAGGAGAGCTGCTTGGTGATATCTAAAGAGGAAAGAGGAGAGCTGCTTGGTGATATCTGAAGAGGAGAGAGGGAGAGCTGCTTGGTGATATATGAAGAGGAGAGAGGAGAGCTGCTTGGTGATATCTGAAGAGGAGAGAGGAGAGCTGCTTGGTGATATCTGAAGAGGGAGAGAGGAGAGCTGCTTGGTGATATCTGAAGAGGAGAGAGGAGAGCTGCTTGATGATATATGAAGAGAAGAGAGGAGAGCTGCTTGGTGATATCTGAAGAGGAGAGGAGAGCTGCTTGGTGATATCTGAACAGGAGAGAGGAGAGCTGCTTGGTGATATCTGAAGAGAGAGAGGAGAGCTGCTTGGTGATATCTGAAGAGGAGAGAGAGAGCTGCTTGGTGATATCTGAAGAGGTGAGGAGAGCTGCTTGGTGATATGTGAAGAGGAGAGAGGAGAGCTGCTTGGTGATATCTGAAGAGGAGAGGAGAGCTGCTTGGTGATATCTGAAGAGGGAGAGAGGAGAGCTGCTTGGTGATATCTGAAGAGGAAAGAGGAGAGCTGCTTGGTGATATCTGAAGAGGAAAGAGAGAGCTGCTTGGTGATATCTGAAGAGGAAAGAGGAGAGCTGCTTGGTAAGGATCTTTCAGACCAGCGTCTTCCAAGTGAATCTGTCCTCCTATTATGTACAGTATGTGTGAGTCCAACACGTGGTCCACTGTGGGCCCAACACAACGCCCGCTCTCTGTCTCTACGGACCAATCTGAAAGAGGACCCTACTCCCTATACAGTGGTGAACTGATTTAAGTAAGGATCTCACCTTTTTTTCAAATTTTTGCCTAAAATGACTTCCCCAAATCTAACTGCCTGTAGCTCAGGACCTGAAACATTGATATGCATGTCTTGGTACAATTTGAAAGGAAACACTTTGAAGTTTGTGGAAATGTGAAATTAATATAGAAGAATATAACACATTAGATCTGGTAAAATATTAAAAAAAAAAGTGTTTTAAAGTACCATAATCTTTGAAATGCACGAGAAATGCCATAATGTATTATTCCAGCCCAGGTGCAGTGTATGTGCAAAGTTTTAGACTGATCCAATGAACCATTGTATTTCTGCTCAAAATGTTGTATCAAGACTGCACAAATGGGCCTAATTGGTTTATTAATACATTTTCATAATTGTTCCATAATTGTGCACTCTCCTCAAACAATAGCATGACATTCTTTCACTGTAATAGCTACTGTAAATTGGACAGTGCAGTTAGATTTACAAGAATTTAAGCTTTCTGCCCATATCAGATATGTCTATGTACTGGGATTTCTTCTTTTTGTTACTTACAACCTCATGCTAATCACATTAGCCTACGTTAGCTCAACTGTTCCATGTGTGTGTGTGTGGGGGGGGGCACTGGGTGTCATTTAGGATGCTGTCTACTGTACCTGTTCTTGTTGCTGGAGATCCAATCAGAGATGAGCGACACGGCTTGGCGGTGACAGTCTTTGTTCCCGAAACTACATGCCAGCATGATCACCTCTCTCTGCAGCTCTCTGTCCATGAGACAGAGTGAGAGAGGGAGGAGTGTGAGGAGAGAGAGAGAGAGGGGGAGAGAGAGAGAGGGGAGAGGTGGAAGAGGGTCAGGTGGTGAGAGGTACAGGAACAAAGAGTGGGAGGTAGGGAGGGAATGAGAGAGGAGAGAGGGAGGGAGGGAAAAGAATAGGGAAGGAGAGAGAAGAAAATATATATAGAGAGAAGGGAAGGATGGACAGAAGGAGGGAAAGAGAAAGAGAGGAAGGGAAGGAGGGACAGAAGGAGGAGAGAGAGAGAAGGAAGGAGGGACAGAAGGAGGGAGAGAGAGAGAGAGAAGGGAAGGAGGGACAGAAGGAGGGAGAGAGAGAGAGAGAAGGGAAGGAGGGACAGAAGGAGGGAGAGAGAGAGAGAGAGAAGGGAAGGAGGGGGAGAGAGAGAGAGAAGGGAAGGATGGACAGAAGGAGGAGAGAGAGAGAGAGAGAGAGAGAAGGGAAGTAGGGACAGAAGGAGGGAGAGAGAGAGAAGGGAAGGAGGAACAGAAGGAGGGAGAGAGAGAGAAGGGAAGGAGGAACAGAAGGAGAGAGAGAGAGAGAGAGAGAGAAGGGAAGGATGGGCAGAAGGAGGGGAGAGAGAGAAGGGAAGGAGGAACAGAAGGAGGGAGAGAGAGAGAAGGGAAGGAGGAACAGAAGGAGAGAGAGATAGAGAGAGGAGGGAAGGATGGGCAGAAGGAGGGAGAGAGAGAGAGAAGGGAAGGAGGGACAGAAGGAGGGAGAGAGAGAGAAGGGAAGGAGGAACAGAAGGAGGGAGAGAGAGAGAGAGAGAAGGAGGGACAGAAGGAGGGAGAGAGAGAGAAGGGAAGGATGGACAGAAGGAGAGAGAGAGAGAGAGAGAGAGAGAGAAGGGAAGGAGGGGGAGAGAGAGAGAGAGAAGGGAAGGAGGGGGAGAGAGAGAGAAGGGAAGGAGGAACAGAAGGAGAGAGAGAGAAGGGAAGTAGGGACAGAAGGAGGGAGAGAGAGAGAGAAGGGAAGGAGGAACAGAAGGAGAGAGAGAGAAGGGAAGTAGGGACAGAAGGAGGGAGAGAGAGAGAGAAGGGAAGGAGGAACAGAAGGAGGGAGAGAGAGAGAAGGGAAGGAGGAACAGAAGGAGAGAGAGATAGAGAGAGAAGGGAAGGAGGAACAGAAGGAGAGACTACAGTTAAATGATCTGCTTGTGGGTCAAGACAACATCCCAACCCAGCCACTTGTTGTGTGAGAGGTGACTGTACGCATCACATACTCAGTCTGGTAGGAGGCCTGTATGATGGAGCCTTCTGTCAGAGCCAAGGGCCAGCCCATCTTGTGGTACTTTGAGGCCACTTGCTTCAGCACAAAGTCCTGTTGGGGAGGAGGTAGAAAACAACAAGCCAACAGTAGACAGATGTTGTTAGTCAGACCTGAAAATAAACAGGTCAGTAGTTGGCAAATGACACACAAATATTCAGAACTATTTTAAACGGAATTGAAAATCACAGAAAATCAACAGCAAGAAGATCCTGGTGACCGAAGCTGTGTGATTCCTCAGAGGATTTGATATTTCAACATAAAAAGGCTGACTCTTATCAAGGACAACTGCCTTCGAGGTAAGAATTGACTTAATCTACCTTAGAATGTAACAGGAAGAGGGTAGAACGACCGTCAGATGGCTAGGACAGGAGGTTTATGGATGTGTCCCAGATGGCTAGGACAGGAGGATTCTGGATGTGTCCCAGATGGCTAGGAGCTGTGTAGGTTTATGGATGTGTCCCAGATTACACCCCATTACCTAGAAAGTGCACTACTTTCCACCAGAGCCTTTGGACCCTGGCCAACAGAAGTGTACTATAAAGGGGACAAGGGATGCCATTTTGGGACACATGTTATGATTGTGTTGGCTCTCCAAACCACACAGCAGGTGATGCCAAGGCTAATTTAGCGTAGCGCCTCTCCTTCACGGTCCCTCATTGAAATCAAATCATGATTAACATTAGGGACCAGCCTCGACGTCACACACACACACACACACACACACACACACACACACACACACACACACACACACACATATGCTCACACACGTGCGCTCACACACACACACACGCACGCACGCACGCACGCACGCACGCACACGCACGCACGCACACACACACACACACACACACACACACACACACACACACACACACACACACACACACACACACACACACACACACACACACACACACACACACACACACACACACACACACACACACACACACACACACACACACACACACACACACACACACACACACACACACACACAGAGAGCTGTCCTACTATCTTCTTTCCTCATCCTAGTGGGAGGTGACAGCCTTCATGTTCCTGTTGTTCTAAGGGCCGTGCCCTTTATACTGCACTAGCACCCACTAGGACTCTGGTCTAGTAGTGCACTATATAGGGAATAGGGTGCAATTTGGGACGTTGGGTGTATCTCTGTATAGACCCATTCACTGCCAATACTGAGGGTTAACGCCACCCTGCTGAGTGGTGAACACTGAACACTCCTCATACTAGTGTGTGGGCTCTCTCTCTCTCTCTCTCTCTCTCTCTTTGTCTCTTTGTCTCTCTCTCTGTCTCTCTCTCTCTCTCTCTCTCTCTCTCTCTCTCTCTCTCTCTCTCTCTCTCTCTGTCTCTGTCTCTCTCTCTCTCTCTCTCTCTCTGTCTCTCTCTCTGTCTCTCTCTCTCACTCACTCACTCACTCACTCACTCACTCACTCACTCACTCACTCACTCACTCACTCACTCACTCTCTCACTTCTCTCTCTGCACCCAGCAGAGGCCTTGGTGGTCTGCCAAGAGAAGGCCAAACGGCCAGGACATAAATAATCTCCTGCAGCTGTTTCTGTCCTCCATTATTCTCTACAACATCTGCTTGGACAACCACTGTAAACGAGTTAACACCTGTCCCAGAGGAGTGGGAGACCAACAACTCTGACACCCTCCCTCCCTGACACTCTCCCTCCCTGACACTCTCCCTCCCTCACTGACACTCTTCCTCCCTCCCTGACACTCTCCCTCACTGACACTCTTCCTCCCTCCCTGACACTCTCCCTCCCTGACACTCTCCCTTCCTGACACTCTCCCTTCCTGACACTCTCCCTCCCTCCTCCCTCCCTGACACTCTCCCTCCCTGACACTCTCCCTCCCTCCCCTGACACTCTCCCTCCCTGACACTCTCCCTTCCTGACACTCTCCCTTCCTGACACTCTCCTCCCTGACACTCTCCCTCCCTGACACTCTCCCTCCCTGACACTCTCCCTCCCTCCCTGATACTCTCCCTCCCTCCCTGACACCCTCCCTCCCTGACACTCTCCCTCCCTCCCTGACACTCTCCCTCCCTCCCTGACACTCTCCCTCCCTGACACTCTCCCACCCCCTCCCTGACACTCTCCCTCCCTGACACTCTCCCTCCCTCACTGACACTCTCCCTCCCTTCCTGACACTCTCCCTCCCTGACACTCTCCCTTCCTGACACTCTCCCTTCCTGACACTCTCCCTCCCTGACACTCTCCCTTCCCTGACACTCTCCCTCCCTGACACTCTCCCTCCCTCACTGACACTCTTCCTCCCTCCCTGACACTCTCCCTCCCTTCCTGACACTCTCTCCCTCCCTGACACTCTCCCTCCCTCACTGACACTCTTCCTCCCTCCCTGACACTCTCCCTCCCTTCCTGACACTCTCCCTCCCTGACACTCTCCCTTCCTGACACTCACCCTCCCTGACACTCTCCCTTCCTGACACTCTCCCTCCCTGACACTCTCCCTCCCTCCCTGACACTCTCCCTCCCTCCCTGACACTCTCCCTCCCTCCCTGACACTCTCCCTCCCTGACACTCTCCCTCCCTCCCTGACACTCTCCCTCCCTTACACTCTCCCTCCCTCCCTGACACTCTCCCTCCCTCCCTGACACTCTCCCTCCCTGACACTCTCCCTCCCTCCCTGACACTCTCCCTCCCTTCCTGACACTCTCCCTCCCTCCCTGACACTCTCCCTCCCTGACACTCTCCCTCCCTCCCTGACACTCTCCCTCCCTTACTGACACTCTCCCTCCCTTCCTGACACTCACCCTCCCTGACACTCTCCCTCCCTCCCTGACACTCTCCCTCCCTGACACTCTCCCTCCCTTCCTGACACTCTCCCTCCTTCCTGACACTCTCCCTCCCTGACACTCACCCTCCCTGACACTCACCCTCCCTGACACTCACCCTCCCTGACACTCTCCCTCCCTGACACTCTCCCTCCCTGACACTCTCCCACCCTCCCTGACACTCTCCCACCCTCCCTGACACTCTCCCTCCCTGACACTCTCCCTCCCTCCCTGACACTCTCCCTTCCTGACACTCTCCCTCCTGACACTCTCCCACCCTCCCTGACACTCTCCCTCCCTGACACTCTCCCTCCCTCCCTGACACTCTCCCTTCCTGACACTCTCCCTCCCTCCCTGACACTCTCCCTCCCTGACACTCTCCCTCCCTGACTCTCCCTCCCTGACACTCTCCCTCCCTGACACTCTCCCTCCCTCCCTGACACTCTCCCTTCCTGACACTCTCCCTCCCTGACACTCTCCCTCCCTCCCTCCCTCCCTCCCTCCCTCCCTCCCTCCCTCCCTCCCTCCCTCCCTCCCTCCCTCCCTCCCTCCCTCCCTCCCTCCCTCCCTCCCCTGACACTCACCCTCACTCCCTTCCTGAAAATCCCTCCCTCCTTCCCTCCCTCCCTCCCTCCCTGACATTCTCCCTCCCTCCTTGACACTCTCACTCCCTCCCTGTCACTCTCTCTCCCTTCCTGAAAATCCCTCCCTCCTTCCCTCCCTCCCTCCCTCCCTGACATTCTCCCTCCCTCCCTGACATTCTCCCTCCCTCCTTGACACTCTCCCTCCCTTCCTGACACTCAGTGGGGGCATTAGTAATTAGGGTTTATAGTACTGGGGCTCAGTGGGGGCATTAGTAATTAGGGTTTATAGTACTGGGGCTCAGTGGGGGCATTAGTAGATAGGGTTTATAGTACTGGGGCTCAGTGGGGCATTAGTAGATAGGGTTTATAGTACTGGGGCTCAATGGGGGCATTAGTAATTAGGGTTTATAGTACTGGGGCTCAGTGGGGCATTAGTAGATAGGGTTTATAGTACTGGGGCTCAGTGGGGGCATTAGTAGATAGGGTTTATAGTACTGGGGCTCAATGGGTGATCTAGTACATAGGGTTTATAGTACTGGGCTCAGTGGGGGCATTAGTTCATAGGGTTTATAGTACTGGGGCTCAGTGGGGCATTAGTACATAGGGTTTATAGTGCTGGGGCTCAGTGGGTGATCGAGTACATAGGGTTTATAGTGCTGGGGCTCAGTGGGGGCTTTAGTACATAGGGTTTATAGTACTGGGGCTCAGTGGGTGATCTAGTACATAGGGTTTATAGTTCTGGGGCTCAGTGGGTGATCTAGTACATAGGGTTTATAGTACTGGGGCTCAGTGGGGGCATTAGTACATAGGGTTTATAGTACTGGGGCTCAGTGGGTACATTAGTACATAGGGTTTATAGTTCTGGGGCTCAGTGGGTGATCGAGTACATAGGGTTTATAGTACTGGGGCTCAGTGGGGCATTAGTACATAGGTTCTATAGTACTGGGGCTCAGTGGGGGCATTAGTACATAGGTTTTATAGTACTGGGGCTCAGTGGGGGCATTAGTACATAGGGTTTATAGTACTGGGGCTCAGTGGGGGCATTAGTACATAGGGTTTATAGTACTGGGGCTCAGTGGGGGCATTAGTACATAGGTTCTATAGTACTGGGGCTCAGTGGGGGCATTAGTACATAGGTTTTATAGTACTGGGGCTCAGTGGGGGCATTAGTACATAGGGTTTATAGTACTGGGGCTCAGTGGGGGCATTAGTACATAGGGTTTATAGTACTGGGGCTCAGTGGGGGCATTAGTACATAGGTTTTATAGTACTGGGCAGAAGCTCCTCAATACATTGAACCCTGATCCACAGAAAGGTGCCGGGGGTCTTTAGAGGGGGTCTGAGAGGGCACCAGCTGTACCAAACAGGCTGGTCAGGGTTGGGATTAGGGTCAGAGGTTATAAACTACACTGAAGAGGCTGTAGTTGGAGGGTTATGGTCAGGGTTAGGGTTAGGGTTAGGGTTAGGGTCAGAGGTTATAACCTACACTGAAGAGGCTGTAGTTGGAGGGTTATGGTCAGGGTTAGGATTAGGGTCAGAGGTTATAAACTACGAAGAGGCTGTAGTTGGAGTGCTATGGTCAGGGTCAGGGTTAGGATTAGGGTCAGAGGTTATAACCTACACTGAAGAGGCTGTAGTCCTATGTGCGGTCCAGCAGCTTGATTAGGGTCAGGGTCAGGTTTAGAGGTCAGAGGTTATAACCTACACTGAAGAGGCTGTAGTCCTCTGTGCGGTCCAGCAGCTTGTCCAGCTGGTAGAGGGAGCGGCTGGCAGCGTGCCAGGGGAGGAACTCTCTCTCCTGGGGTAGGTAGCAGATGATCTGGAGGGGCACGTTCTGGGGCAGGTAGCCAGCCCTGGCAGGAGAGGAGAGAGTAGTAGGTTCATTAAGCAGTAAGGCCCGAGGGGGTGTGGTATATGGCCAATATACAACGTCTACGGGCTGTTCTTATGTACGACACAACATCAGGGAAGAGAAGTGCGTTCTGGGGCAGGTTGCCCACCCTGCGGATAGATAAATGGAAAAGGTGCATATCCCATATAAAATATGTAAGACTAGAGAGTTCTGGGGCAGGTATCTCGACCTGCAGAGAAAGAGATAGGTAACATCCTCTAACACCGTAGGGAAAGTTCTGTGGAGGGCAGGGGAAAGGAGAGGAGAGGAGAGGAGAGAGAGAGGAGAGAAGAGGAGAGGAGAGGAGAGGAGAGGAGAGGGAGGAGAGGTGTCCATCATCAGAGAAGGGCATCCTCATGGAGCTGATTTGAAGAGTGTGTCGGTGAAATGCTGATGTGCACATTCTCCATTTCTCCACAGGG
>NW_026289203.1:22500-28670 GCF_023373465.1 Oncorhynchus keta
TCAGGGTTTGGTATATGGTTAATATACCACGGCTAAGGGCTGTAGTCCAAGCACTCCGCGCTGCGTCGTGCGTAAACAACAGCTCTTTAGCCGTGGTATATTGGCCATATACCACACCTCCTCGGGCCTTATAGCTTAATTACAGCCAGGATAAAGAACGAACGTCTCCACTTTAATAGACTTTAATGATGCTCCCAGCAGGCGGGCAGAAAGAGCACAGAGCTGGGACCTCACACCCAGCACACCATGAAACCCCTCTGATAGAGAGGACTGGCTCCCTGAAGGTAACATCCTCTGAGAAGCAGACATCTTTAAAACACTTTGAGGATTTACTCTAGCCTGCCTGGGGTGCCATGTGGGCCGGGTTTGCAGATGTGCAGCTATTCTATTGGTTCCATTGCGCCAGGCAAGCTTAATAGACCACATATAAAGCATTTGAAATGCTGTCAACTTTGAATCTCAGGTCTTATGGGAAGACCACCTAGACCCCTATTCCATTCCATTCAGTTTTGCATGATTGATTTAGCGCAGCTGTGAGCTAACTCAGACGTGTGTGTGTGTGGTGTGTGTGTGTGTGTGGTGTGTGTGTGTGTGTGTGTGTGTGTGTGTGTGTGTGTGTGTGTGTGTGTGTGTGTGTGTGTGTGTGTGTGTGTGTGTGTGGTGCTGTAATGTAGCTAACTCAGGCAGCAGAAAAGCAGCAGAGATGAACATTTCTTCCTGGTCTAGTCATGCTAGCTATTTTTTAATATTTTTCTTAACCTCAACTTCAATATACTCTCCTGAAATCTTCCTCACCCAATGTGGAATGGATCTGCTATTTTCTTTACTTTTGAACCGGAACCACCAACAGAAGCTAGCCAGCTAACTAGCTACTAGTCAGCTAGCCACTGCTAGTGGTCATCAGCTACCTTTAGTCCGGACAACTCTCGCCAGTCCGCACAGTGCGACTCAAACCA
The DNA here is from genome assembly GCF_023373465.1 of Oncorhynchus keta. Lineage (NCBI taxonomy): Eukaryota > Metazoa > Chordata > Actinopteri > Salmoniformes > Salmonidae > Oncorhynchus > Oncorhynchus keta. The sequence goes on from NW_026289203.1 coordinate 23,457, forward strand.
GAGCAAATCAGACTTATTTTTCTCCATATCTCCGGATTCCTACCGCAAGCTCTGAACCTCTTAACCTGGATCATCGCAGCTAGCTAGCTGCTATCCGAGTGGCTAACGTCTCTGTCCCGAAGCAAGAACCAATTAGCCTGGAGCTAGCCCATCTCCCAGCTAGCCGAAGAGGTCCATCAGCCACTCCTTGGGCTACAATACCTATTTTGCCAATTGGCCTGCACCCCGCCGACCCATCACAACTGAACTACCGACGTAACCCGCCTGAGGGGGTTTTTCGGCTGGCTCCTCCATCGTGACATCCCCTGAATGCTCATCTGCTAGCCTGATAGCCGCGGCCCGCTAGCTGCCTAGAGCATCTTGGACTGTTAGCGGCAGGGTAGCCTAGTGGTTAGAGCTGCGGACTAGTAACCCGAGCTGACAAGGTAAAAATCTGTCGCTCTGCCCATGAACAAGGCAGTTAACCCACTGTTCCTAGGCCGTCATTGAAAATAAGAATTAGTTCTTAACTGACTTGCCTTGTTAAATAAATAAAAGGCCCATAGGACAAATTCTCTGGCCACTTAATTTTGCCAATTGGCCTGGGCTCATTTACCACACCCTGCCCTGCTGATCCATGACGACTGGTCTGCCCGAGGGGCTACAACAGACTTCTTCCATCGCCCCTCTAAGGCCCTTCTGCTAGCTTGATAGCCCCGGCCCGCTAGCTGCCTGAAACGCTGTGTCTCTGGCCCGCCGAGCCACTCACTGGACCCCTATAATCACTTGGCTACGCATGCCTCTCCCTAATGTCAATATGCCTTGTCCATTGCTGTTTTGGTTAGTAATTATTGCCTTATTTCACTGTAGAGACTCTATTCCTGTACAATACGCCTTAGTTAACCCTTTAGTTCCCCTACCACTCATGCGGTGACCTCACCTGGTTTAAATGATGTATCTAGAGACAAAATCTCTCTAATCTTCATTCAATGCATACATTTACCTCAACTGTATTCACATCCTACCACACCTTTGTCTGTACATTATTCCTTGAATCTATTGTACCGTGCCCAGAAACCTGCTCCTTTTACTCTCTGTTCCCAACGTACTAGACGACCAGTTCTTATAGCCTTTAGCAGTACCCTTATCTTACTTCTCCTCTGTTTCTCTGGTGATGTAGAGGTTAATCCATGCCCTGCAGTGCCTAACTCCACTCCCATTCCCCAGGCGCTCTCATTTGTTGACTTCTGTAACCATAAAAGCCTTGGTTTCATGCATTTTAACATTAGAAGCCTCCTTCCTTAAGTTTGTTTTATTCACTGCCTTAGCACACTCTGCCAACCCGGATATCGTGTCTGAATCCTGGCTTAGGAAGACCACCAAAACCCTGACGTTTCCATCCCTAACTGTAACATGTTCCGACAAGATGGAACTGCAAAAGGGGGCGGAGTTGCAATCTACTGCAGAGATCTGCCATCCTACAATCTAAGCTTGATGCCTTCAACAAAAATTATCAATGAACCCACCAGGTATAACCCCAAATCCGTAAACACGGGCACCCTCATAGATATCATCCTAACCAACCTGCCCTCCAAATACACCTCTGCTGTCTTCAACCAGGATCTCAGCGATCACTGCCTCATTGCCTGCATCCGTAATCGGTCTGTGGTCAAATGACCATCCCTCATCAGTGTCAAACGCTCCCTGAAACACTTCAGCGAGCAGGCATTTCTAATTGACCTGGCCCGGGTATCCCGGAAGAATATTGACCTCATTCCGTCAGTAGAGGATGTCTGGTTATTCTTTAAAAGTGCTTTCCTCACCATCTTAAATAAGCATGCCCCACTCAAAAAATGTAGAACCAGGAACTGATATAGCCCTTGGTTCACGCCAGACCTGACTGCCCTTGACCAGCACAAAAAACATCCTGTGGCGTACTACATTGGCATCGAAAATCCCCCATGATATGCAACTTTTCAGAGAAGTTAGGAAACAATATACAGGGGCAGTTAGGAAAGCCAAGGCCAGCTTTTTCAAACAGAAATTTGCATCCTGTAGCACAAACTCCAAAAAGCACCTCCTCCCAGCTGTCCTCTGCACTGAGGCTAGGAAATACTGTCACCACCGATAAACCCGCGATAATTGAGAATTTCAAGAAGCATTTTTCTACGGCTGGCCATGCTTTCAACCTGGCTACCCCTACCCCGGTCAACAGCCCTGCGCTCCCCACAGCAACTTGCCCAAACCTCCCCCATTTCTCCTTCACCCAAATCAAGATAGCTGATGTTCTGAAAGAGCTGCAAAATCTGGACTCCAACAAATCAGCTGGGCTAGACAATCTGGACCTTCTTTGTTTCAAATTATCCGCTGAAATAGTTGCAACCCCTATTACTAGCCTGTTCAACCTCTCTTTCGTATCGTCTGAGATCCCCAAAGATTGGAAATCTGCCGCGGCCATCCCCTCTTCAAAGGGGGAGACACTCTAGACCCAAACTGCTACAGACCTATATCTATCCTACCCTGCCTTTCTAAGGTCTTCCAAAGCCAAGTTAACAAAAATATCACCGACCACCCGAATCCCACCGTACCTTCTCCGCTATGCAATCTCGCTTCCGAGCTGGTCATGCACCTCAGCCAAGCACAAAGTCCTAAACGATATCATAACCACCAACGATAAGAGACAATACTGTGCAGCCGTATTCATCGACCTGGCCAAGGGTTTCGACTCTGTCAATTATCACATTCTTAACGGCAGACTCAACACCCTTGATTTCTCAAATGACTGCCTCCCTGGTTCACCAACTACTTCTCAGACAGAGTTCAGTGTGTCAAATCGGAGGGCCTGTTGACCGGACCTCTGGCAGTATCTATGGGGGTACCACAGGGTTCAATCCTCTGGCCGACTCTTTTCTCTGTATAGATCAATGATGTCGCTCTTGCTGCTGGTGATTCTCCTCTACGCAGACGACACCCTTCTGTATACTTCTGGCCCTTCTTTGGACACTGTGCTAACAACCCTCCAGGCAAGCCTCAATGGGCAGGGACGGTAAAAATCTGCAGAGTGCGAATTTCAAATTACAGAAATATAAATATTTAACATTCATGAAAATACGTATTATACATCAAAATAAAGCTTAACTTCTTGTTAATTCAGCCGCTGTGTCAGATTTCAAAAAGGCTTACGGCGAAAGCACGCTCATGCGATTTTCTGAGGGACAGCGCCGCAGATAAAAGTATGAAAACATTTTTTCAACCAGGCAGGTGAACACGAATGTCAGAAATAGCGATAATGCCTTACCTTTGAAGATCTTCTGTTGGCACTCCAAAAGGTCCCGGTTACATCACAAATGGTCCTTTTGTTCGATTAAGTCCTTCTTATATACATAAAAACTCAGTTGCTTGGCGCGCTTCATTCAAAATAATACTGTTAAAACCAGTTTCAGAAAGGAGAATTTTTGTCTCAGTAGTGGAGTTTAGTTATTAAGACTAATATGTCTCAGTAGTGGAGTTGAAGTTATTAAGACTAATTTGTCTCAGTAGTGTGAATTTAGTTATTAATATGTCTCAGTAGTTTAGTTATTAATATGTCTCAGTAGTGTGAATTTAGTTATTAATGTCTCAGTAGTTTCGTTATTAATATGTCTCAGTAGTTTAGTTATTAATGTCTCAGTAGTGTGAATTTAGTTATTAATATGTCTCAGTAGTTTAGTTATTAATATGTCTCAGTAGTGTGAATTTAGTTATGAATATGTCTCAGTAGTTTAGTTATTAATATGTAACCACTAGGCTACCTGCCGAGACTGCTACCTGACTGGTTGCCTAGTGATTAGAGCGTTGGGCCAAGTAACCGAAAGGTTGCTGGATCAAATCCCAGAGCTGACAAGGTGAAAATCTGTCATTCTGCCCCTGAACAAGGCAGTTAACCCACTGTTTCTCAGTAGGCTGTCATTGTAATTAAGAATTTGCTCTTAACTGACTTGCCTAATTAAATGAAGGTTAAATAAATAAAACAAATATTTAAAAAAGTAGTATCTATGGAAGCATAGCCACTAGATCTTAGCTCTGAGACGACTGTCATCAGGAGATCCCTGACTTGACCTACTAACTAGTATCTATCAGACAGTGGAAGCATTGCCACTAGATCTTAGCTCTGAGACTACTGTCATCAGGAGATCCCTGACTTGACCTACTAACTAGTATCTATCAGACAGTGGAAGCATAGCCACTAGATCTTAGCTCTGAGACTACTGTCATCAGGAGATCCCTGACTTGACCTACTAACTAGTATCTATCAGACAGTGGAAGCATTGCCACTAGATCTTAGCTCTGAGACTACTGTCATCAGGAGATCCCTGACTTGACCTACTAACTAGTATCTATCAGACAGTGGAAGTATAGCCACTAGATCTTAGCTCTGAGACTACTGTCATCAGGAGACGCCTGACTTGACCTACTCACTAGTATCTATCAGACAGTGGAAGCATAGCCACCGTGATGCAGAGGCTGCATCCTCATCAACCCCACTGTTTCCAGACACTAAAAACACACCATCCTGGAGCTGTGTGTCTTCCCTTTGTCACAGAGGAGGTTGTGGGGATAGCGTTTCAAATGGCACTCTATTCTTTAAATAGTGCACTACTTTTGACCAGGGCCCTGTGGCGCACCTAGTAGTGCACTATTTAGGTGTAGGGAGCCATTTGATACACAAACAGTGGATCTGGCTGTCTGTCATGGCGGTGAAACGACGGCTGGCGCACGCAGCCAATCGGTGTGGAGCATCTGAGCTCCGTGCGCAGGGGAGCGGGGAGAGACAGCGGCAGTCAGGATGGAAGCCGTGTACAATATGTTCAAAGACACGCCGCAGGCCAGCTGTCACCAAGCGGCAGGCTCTCTGTTCCCGTTAGCTAGCGCGATGTGTTTCCAGCATCCTGCCAGCATGGCATGTCCAACAGATGAAAAACGCTGTGCCTTATGAGCTGTGTAGCCAACCAGAGAATCAGTCACGGAACTACTGTTCTGAGAAAAGACAGAGACAGGCAAATCATTTGTCCACCACTTTGGGCACGTCACAATTCCACACGGACATATTTCCCGGTCACAACATTGGTATTTCCTGGTCACATCATTGGTATTTCCTGGTCACATCATTGGTATTTCCTGGTCACAACATTGGTATTTCCTGGTCATAACATTGGTATTTCCTGGTCACATCATTGGTATTTCCTGGTCACATCA
>NW_026289204.1:0-2128 GCF_023373465.1 Oncorhynchus keta
GTGTGAGGAGACAGGTGTACAACTAGGGTGTGAGGAGGCAGGTGTACACTAGGGTGTGAGGAGGCAGGTGTACACTAGGGTGTGAGGAGGCAGAGTGTACACTAAGTGTGAGGAGACGGGTGTACACTAGGGTGTGAGTAGACAGGTGTACACTAGGAGTTTGTGAAAGTAGACAGGTGTACACTAGGGTGTGAGTAGACAGGTGTACACTAGGGTGTGAGGAGACAGGTGTACACTAGGGTGTGAGTAGACAGGTGTACACTAGGGTGTGAGTAGACAGGTGTACACTAAGTGTGAGTAGACAGGTGTACACTAGGTTGTGAGGAGACAGGTGTACCACTAGGGTGTGTAGGAGACAGGTGTACACTAGGGTGTGTAGAGACAGGTGTACACTAGGTTGTGAGGAGGCAGGTGTACACTAGGGTGTGAGGAGACAGGTGTACACTAGGGTGTGAGGAGACAGGTGTACACTAGGGTGTGAGGAGACAGGTGTACACTAGGGTGTGAGGAGACAGGTGTACACTAGGGTGTGAGGAGACAGGTGTACACTAGGGTGTGAGGAGACAGGTGTACACTAGGGTGTGAGGAGACAGGTGTACACTAGGGTGTGAGGAGACAGGTGTACACTAGGGTGTGAGGAGACAGGTGTACACTAGGGTGTGAGGAGACAGGTGTACACTAGGGTGTGAGGAGACAGGTGTACACTAGGGTGTGAGGAGACAGGTGTACACTAGGGTGTGAGGAGACAGGTGTACACTAGGGTGTGAGGAGACAGGTGTACACTAGGGTGTGAGGAGACAGGTGTACACTAGGGTGTGAGAGACAGGTGTACACTAGGGTGTGAGGAGGCAGGTGTACACTAGGGTGTGAGGAGACAGGTGTACACTAGGGTGTGAGGAGACAGGTGTACACTAGGGTGTGAGGAGACAGGTGTACACTAGGGTGTGAGGAGACAGGTGTACACTAGGGTGTGAGGAGACAGGTGTACACTAGGGTGTGAGGAGACAGGTGTACACTAGGGTGTGAGGAGACAGGTGTACACTAGGGTGTGAGGAGACAGGTGTACACTAGGGTGTGAGGAGACAGGTGTACACTAGGGTGTGAGGAGACAGGTGTACACTAGGGTGTGAGGAGACAGGTGTACACTAGGGTGTGAGGAGACAGGTGTACACTAGGGTGTGAGGAGACAGGTGTACACTAGGGTGTGAGGAGACAGGTGTACACTAGGGTGTGAGGAGACAGGTGTACACTAGGGTGTGAGGAGACAGGTGTACACTAGGGTGTGAGGAGACAGGTGTACACTAGGGTGTGAGGAGACAGGTGTACACTAGGGTGTGAGGAGGCAGGTGTACACTAGGGTGTGAGGAGACAGGTGTACACTAGGGTGTGAGGAGACAGGTGTACACTAGGGTGTGAGGAGACAGGTGTACACTAGGGTGTGAGGAGACAGGTGTACACTAGGGTGTGAGGAGACAGGTGTACACTAGGGTGTGAGGAGACAGGTGTACACTAGGGTGTGAGGAGACAGGTGTACACTAGGGTGTGAGGAGACAGGTGTACACTAGGGTGTGAGGAGACAGGTGTACACTAGGGTGTGAGGAGACAGGTGTACACTAGGTGTGAGGAGACAGGTGTACACTAGGGTGTGAGGAGACAGGTGTACACTAGGGTGTGAGGAGACAGGTGTACACTAGGGTGTGAGAGACAGGTGTACACTAGGGTGTGAGTGAGACAGGTGTACACTAGGGTGTGAGGAGACAGGTGTACACTAGGGTGTGAGGAGGCAGGTGTACACTAGGGTGTGAGGAGACAGGTGTACACTAGGGTGTGAGGAGACAGGTGTACACTAGGGTGTGAGGAGGCAGGTGTACACTAGGGTGTGAGGAGACAGGTGTACACTAGGGTGTGAGGAGACAGGTGTACACTAGGGTGTGAGTAGACAGGTGTACACTAGTGTGCAGGTTGTACCGTAATAAGTCCGAAGGTGGCATCATCTAGCAGGTTCTCAAAGGACTGGGACAGAGCTCTGCTGTGGGGGCTGACCTGGAGGAGGGAGGCATCTGTGGTAGACCTAATAGGGAGTACAGAAAGAGAGAGAGAGAAAGAGAAATTAGAATAAGTGAGATAT
>NW_026289205.1:0-22500 GCF_023373465.1 Oncorhynchus keta
ATTAGTCGGGATGTGGGACATGACACATCTCCTTTGTCTTCCCCTTCTCCCTCTGTAGCTGATGGGCATTAGTCAGGATGTGGGACATGACACATCTCCTTTGTCTTTCCCTTCTCCCTCTGTAGATGATGGGCATTAGTCGGGATGTGGGACATGACACATCTCCTTTGTCTTTCCCTTCTCCCTCTGTAGCTGATGGGCATTAGTCGGGATGTGGGACATGACACATCTCCTTTGTCTTTCCCTTCTCCCTCTGTAGATGATGGTCATTAGTCAGGATGTGGGACATGACACATCTCCTTTGTCTTTCCCTTCTCCCTCTGCAGCTGATGGTCATTAGTCGGGATGTGGGACATGACACATCTCCTTTGTCTTTCCCTTCTCCCTCTGTAGATGATGGTCATTAGTCAGGATGTGGGACATGACACATCTCCTTTGTCTTTCCCTTCTCCCTCTGTAGCTGATGGTCATTAGTCAGGATGTGGGACATGACCATCTCCCTTCCCTTCTCCCTCTGTAGTTGATGGTCATTAGTCGGGATGTGACATGACACATCTCCTTTGTCTTCCCCTTCTCCCTCTGTAGATGATGGTCATTAGTCGGGATGTGGGACATGACACATCTCCTTTGTCTTCCCCTTCTCCCTCTGTAGTTGATGGTCATTAGTCAGGATGTGGGACATGACACATCTCCTTTGTCTTTCCCTTCTCCCTCTGTAGATGATGGTCATTAGTCGGGATGTGGGACATGACACATCTCCTTTGTCTTCCCCTTCTCCCTCTGTAGCTGATGGTCATTAGTCAGGATGTGGGACATGACACATCTCCTTTGTCTTCCCCTTCTCCCTCTGTAGATGATGGTCATTAGTCAGGATGTGGGACATGACACATCTCCTTTGTCTTTCCCTTCTCCCTCTGTAGCTGATGGTCATTAGTCAGGATGTGGGACATGACACATCTCCTTTGTCTTCCCCTTCTCCCTCTGTAGTTGATGGTCATTAGTCGGGATGTGTGACATGACACATCTCCTTTGTCTTCCCCTTCTCCCTCTGTAGATGATGGTCATTAGTCGGGATGTGGGACATGACACATCTCCTTTGTCTTCCCTTCTCCCTCTGTAGTTGATGGTCATTAGTCAGGATGTGGGACATGACACATCTCCTTTGTCTTTCCCTTCTCCCTCTGTAGTTGATGGTCATTAGTCGGGATGTGGGACATGACACATCTCCTTTGTCTTCCCCTTCTCCCTCTGTAGCTGATGGTCATTAGTCAGGATGTGGGACATGACACATCTCCTTTGTCTTCCCCTTCTCCCTCTGTAGATGATGGTCATTAGTCAGGATGTGTGACATGACACATCTCCTTTGTCTTCCCCTTCTCCCTTTGTAGCTGATGGGCATTAGTCGGGATGTGTGACATGACACATCTCCTTTGTCTTCCCCTTCTCCCTCTGTAGATGATGGTCATTAGTCGGGATGTGTGACATGACACATCTCCTTTGTCTTCCCCTTCTCCCTCTGTAGATGATGGTCATTAGTCAGGATGTGGGACATGACACATCTCCTTTGTCTTCCCCTTCTCCCTCTGTAGATGATGGTCATTAGTCAGGATGTGAGACATGACACATCTCCTTTGTCTTTACCTTCTCCCTCTGTAGCTGATGGTCATTAGTCAGGATGTGGGACATGACACATCTCCTTTGTCTTTACCTTCTCCCTCTGTAGATGATGGTCATTAGTCAGGATGTGGGACATGACACATCTCCTTTGTCTTTACCTTCTCCCTCTGTAGATGATGGTCATTAGTCAGGATGTGGGACATGACACATCTCCTTTGTCTTTCCCTTCTCCCTCTGTAGCTGATGGTCATTAGTCGGGATGTGTGACATGACACATCTCCTTTGTCTTTCCCTTCTCCCTCTGCAGCTGATGGTCATTAGTCGGGATGTGTGACATGACACATCTCCTTTGTCTTCCCCTTCTCCCTCTGTAGATGATGGTCATTAGTCGGGATGTGGGACATGACACATCTCCTTTGTCTTCCCTTCTCCCTCTGTAGTTGATGGTCATTAGTCGGGATGTGTGACATGACACATCTCCTTTGTCTTCCCTTCTCCCTCTGTAGATGATGGTCATTAGTCGGGATGTGGGACATGACACATCTCCGTTGTCTTTCCCTTCTCCCTCTGTAGATGATGGTCATTAGTCAGGATGTGGGACATGACACATCTCCTTTGTCTTCCCCTTCTCCCTCTGTAGTTGATGGTCATTAGTCGGGATGTGGGACATGACACATCTCCGTTGTCTTTCCCTTCTCCCTCTGTAGATGATGGTCATTAGTCAGGATGTGGGACATGACACATCTCCTTTGTCTTCCCCTTCTCCCTCTGTAGTTGATGGTCATTAGTCAGGATGTGGGACATGACACATCTCCTTTGTCTTTCCCTTCTCCCTCTGTAGCTGATGGTCATTAGTCGGGATGTGGGACATGACACATCTCCTTTGTCTTTCCCTTCTCCCTCTGTAGATGATGGTCATTAGTCGGGATGTGTGACATGACACATCTCCTTTGTCTTCCCCTTCTCCCTCTGTAGTTGATGGTCATTAGTCGGGATGTGGGACATGACACATCTCCTTTGTCTTCCCCTTCTCCCTCTGTAGCTGATGGTCATTAGTCGGGATGTGGGACATGACACATCTCCTTTGTCTTTCCCTTCTCCCTCTGTAGATGATGGTCATTAGTCGGGATGTGGGACATGACACATCTCCTTTGTCTTTCCCTTCTCCCTCTGTAGCTGATGGTCATTAGTCGGGATGTGGGACATGACACATCTCCTTTGTCTTTCCCTTCTCCCTCTGTAGCTGATGGTCATTAGTCGGGATGTGGGACATGACACATCTCCTTTGTCTTCCCCTTCTCCCTCTGTAGTTGATGGTCATTAGTCAGGATGTGGGACATGACACATCTCCTTTGTCTTCCCCTTCTCCCTCTGTAGTTGATGGTCATTAGTCAGGATGTGGGACATGACACATCTCCTTTGTCTTCCCCTTCTCCCTCTGTAGCTGATGGTCATTAGTCAGGATGTGGGACATGACACATCTCCTTTGTCTTCCCCTTCTCCCTCTGTAGATGATGGTCATTAGTCGGGATGTGTGACGTGACACATCTCCTTTGTCTTTCCCTTCTCCCTCTGTAGATGATGGTCATTAGTCAGGACGTGGGACATGACACATCTCCTTTGTCTTCCCCTTCTCCCTCTGTAGTTGATGGTCATTAGTCGGGATGTGGGACATGACACATCTCCTTTGTCTTCCCCTTCTCCCTCTGTAGCTGATGGTCATTAGTCAGGATGTGGGACATGACACATCTCCTTTGTCTTCCCCTTCTCCCTCTGTAGCTGATGGTCATTAGTCAGGATGTGGGACATGACACATCTCCTTTGTCTTTCCCTTCTCCCTCTGTAGTTGATGGTCATTAGTCGGGATGTGGGACATGACACATCTCCTTTGTCTTCCCCTTCTCCCTCTGTAGTTGATGGTCATTAGTCGGGATGTGGGACATGACACATCTCCTTTGTCTTCCCCTTCTCCCTCTGTAGATGATGGTCATTAGTCGGGATGTGGGACATGACACATCTCCTTTGTCTTCCCCTTCTCCCTCTGTAGTTGATGGTCATTAGTCGGGATGTGTGACATGACACATCTCCTTTGTCTTCCCCTTCTCCCTCTGTAGTTGATGGTCATTAGTCAGGATGTGGGACATGACACATCTCCTTTGTCTTCCCCTTCTCCCTCTGTAGATGATGGTCATTAGTCGGGATGTGTGACATGACACATCTCCTTTGTCTTCCCTTCTTCCTCTGTAGTTGATGGTCATTAGTCGGGATGTGTGACATGACACATCTCCTTTGTCTTCCCCTTCTCCCTCTGTAGTTGATGGTCATTAGTAAGGATGTGGGACATGACACATCTCCTTTGTCTTCCCCTTCTCCCTCTGTAGCTGATGGTCATTAGTCGGGATGTGGGACATGACACATCTCCTTTGTCTTCCCCTTCTCCCTCTGTAGTTGATGGTCATTAGTCGGGATGTGGGACATGACACATCTCCTTTGTCTTCCCCTTCTCCCTCTGTAGCTGATGGTCATTAGTCGGGATGTGGGACATGACACATCTCCTTTGTCTTTCCCTTCTCCCTCTGTAGCTGATGGTCATTAGTCGGGATGTGGGACATGACACATCTCCTTTGTCTTTCCCTTCTCCCTCTGTAGATGATGGTCATTAGTCAGGATGTGGGACATGACACATCTCCTTTGTCTTCCCCTTCTCCCTCTGTAGCTGATGGTCATTAGTCAGGATGTGGGACATGACACATCTCCTTTGTCTTTCCCTTCTCCCTCTGTAGATGATGGTCATTAGTCGGGATGTGGGACATGACACATCTCCTTTGTCTTCCCCTTCTCCCTCTGTAGTTGATGGTCATTAGTCAGGATGTGGGACATGACACATCTCCTTTGTCTTCCCCTTCTCCCTCTGTAGATGATGGTCATTAGTCGGGATGTGTGACATGACACATCTCCTTTGTCTTTCCCTTCTCCCTCTGTAGTTGATGGTCATTAGTCGGGATGTGGGACATGACACATCTCCTTTGTCTTCCCCTTCTCCCTCTGTAGTTGATGGTCATTAGTCGGGATGTGGGACATGACACATCTCCTTTGTCTTCCCCTTCTCCCTCTGTAGATGATGGTCATTAGTCGGGATGTGGGACATGACACATCTCCTTTGTCTTCCCTTCTCCCTCTGTAGATGATGGTCATTAGTCGGGATGTGGGACATGACACATCTCCTTTGTCTTCCCCTTCTCCCTCTGTAGATGATGGTCATTAGTCGGGATGTGGGACATGACACATCTCCTTTGTCTTCCCCTTCTCCCTCTGTAGATGATGGTCATTAGTCGGGATGTGGGACATGACACATCTCCTTTGTCTTCCCCTTCTCCCTCTGTAGATGATGGTCATTAGTCGGGATGTGGGACATGACACATCTCCTTTGTCTTCCCCTTCTCCCTCTGTAGATGATGGTCATTAGTCAGGATGTGGGACATGACACATCTCCTTTGTCTTCCCCTTCTCCCTCTGTAGTTGATGGTCATTAGTCGGGATGTGGGACATGACACGTCTCCTTTGTCTTTCCCTTCTCCCTCTGTAGTTGATGGTCATTAGTCGGGATGTGTGACATGACACATCTCCTTTGTCTTTCCCTTCTCCCTCTGTAGTTGATGGTCATTAGTCGGGATGTGGGACATGACACATCTCCTTTGACTTCCCTTCTCCCTCTGTAGTTGATGGTCATTAGTCGGGATGTGGGACATGACACATCTCCTTTGTCTTCCCCTTCTCCCTCTGTAGATGATGGTCATTAGTCAGGATGTGGGACATGACACATCTCCTTTGTCTTCCCCTTCTCCCTCTGTAGTTGATGGTCATTAGTCGGGATGTGGGACATGACACATCTCCTTTGTCTTTCCCTTCTCCCTCTGTAGTTGATGGTCATTAGTCAGGATGTGGGACATGACACATCTCCTTTGTCTTTCCCTTCTCCCTCTGTAGATGATGGTCATTAGTCGGGATGTGTGACATGACACATCTCCTTTGTCTTTCCCTTCTCCCTCTGTAGTTGATGGTCATTAGTCGGGATGTGGGACATGACACATCTCCTTTGTCTTTCCCTTCTCCCTCTGTAGCTGATGGTCATTAGTCGGGATGTGGGACATGACACATCTCCTTTGTCTTTCCCTTCTCCCTCTGCAGCTGATGGTCATTAGTCGGGATGTGGGACATGACACATCTCCTTTGTCTTTCCCTTCTCCCTCTGTAGATGATGGTCATTAGTCGGGATGTGGGACATGACACATCTCCTTTGTCTTCCCCTTCTCCCTCTGTAGTTGATGGTCATTAGTCGGGATGTGGGACATGACACATCTCCTTTGTCTTCCCCTTCTCCCTCTGTAGATGATGGTCATTAGTCGGGATGTGTGACATGACACATCTCCTTTGTCTTCCCCTTCTCCCTCTGTAGTTGATGGTCATTAGTAAGGATGTGGGACATGACACATCTCCTTTGTCTTCCCCTTCTCCCTCTGTAGTTGATGGTCATTAGTCAGGATGTGGGACATGACACATCTCCTTTGTCTTCCCCTTCTCCCTCTGTAGCTGATGGGCATTAGTCAGGATGTGGGACATGACACATCTCCTTTGTCTTTCCCTTCTCCCTCTGTAGATGATGGGCATTAGTCGGGATGTGGGACATGACACATCTCCTTTGTCTTTCCCTTCTCCCTCTGTAGCTGATGGGCATTAGTCGGGATGTGGGACATGACACATCTCCTTTGTCTTCCCCTTCTCCTCTGTAGTTGATGGTCATTAGTCAGGATGTGGGACATGACACATCTCCTTTGTCTTCCCCTTCTCCCTCTGTAGTTGATGGTCATTAGTCAGGATGTGGGACATGACACATCTCCTTTGTCTTTCCCTTCTCCCTCTGTAGTTGATGGTCATTAGTCAGGATGTGGGACATGACACATCTCCTTTGTCTTTCCCTTCTCCCTCTGTAGTTGATGGTCATTAGTCGGGATGTGGGACATGACACATCTCCTTTGTCTTCCCTTCTCCCTCTGTAGATGATGGTCATTAGTCGGGATGTGTGACATGACACATCTCCTTTGTCTTCCCCTTCTCCCTCTGTAGTTGATGGTCATTAGTCAGGATGTGGGACATGACACATCTCCTTTGTCTTCCCTTCTCCCTCTGTAGTTGATGGTCATTAGTCAGGATGTGGGACATGACACATCTCCTTTGTCTTTCCCTTCTCCCTCTGTAGTTGATGGTCATTAGTCAGGATGTGGGACATGACACATCTCCTTTGTCTTTCCCTTCTCCCTCTGTAGCTGATGGTCATTAGTCAGGATGTGGGACATGACACATCTCCTTTGTCTTTCCCTTCTCCCTCTGCAGCTGATGGTCATTAGTCGGGATGTGGGACATGACACATCTCCTTTGTCTTCCCCTTCTCCCTCTGTAGTTGATGGTCATTAGTCAGGATGTGGGACATGACACATCTCCTTTGTCTTCCCTTCTCCCTCTGTAGTTGATGGTCATTAGTCGGGATGTGGGACATGACACATCTCCTTTGTCTTTCCCTTCTCCCTCTGTAGCTGATGGTCATTAGTCGGGATGTGGGACATGACACATCTCCTTTGTCTTTCCCTTCTCCCTCTGTAGATGATGTTCATTAGTCAGGATGTGGGACATGACACATCTCCGTTGTCTTCCCCTTCTCCCTCTGTAGCTGATGGTCATTAGTCGGGATGTGGGACATGACACATCTCCTTTGTCTTCCCTTCTCCCTATGTAGTTGATGGTCATTAGTCAGGATGTGGGACATGACACATCTCCTTTGTCTTCCCCTTCTCCCTCTGTAGTTGATGGTCATTAGTCGGGATGTGGGACATGACACATCTCCTTTGTCTTCCCCTTCTCCCTCTGTAGATGATGGTCATTAGTCGGGATGTGTGACGTGACACATCTCCTTTGTCTTTCCCTTCTCCCTCTGTAGATGATGGTCATTAGTCAGGACGTGGGACATGACACATCTCCTTTGTCTTCCCTTCTCCCTCTGTAGATGATGGTCATTAGTCGGGATGTGGGACATGACACATCTCCTTTGTCTTCCCCTTCTCCCTCTGTAGATGATGGTCATTAGTCGGGATGTGGGACATGACACATCTCCTTTGTCTTCCCCTTCTCCCTCTGTAGTTGATGGTCATTAGTCAGGACGTGGGACATGACACATCTCCTTTGTCTTCCCTTCTCCCTCTGTAGATGATGGTCATTAGTCGGGATGTGGGACATGACACATCTCCTTTGTCTTCCCTTCTCCCTCTGTAGATGATGGTCATTAGTCGGGATGTGGGACATGACACATCTCCTTTGTCTTTCCCTTCTCCCTCTGTAGATGATGGTCATTAGTCAGGATGTGGGACATGACACATCTCCTTTGTCTTCCCTTCTCCCTCTGTAGTTGATGGTCATTAGTCGGGATGTGGGACATGACACATCTCCTTTGTCTTCCCCTTCTCCCTCTGTAGTTGATGGTCATTAGTCGGGATGTGGGACATGACACATCTCCTTTGTCTTTCCCTTCTCCCTCTGTAGCTGATGGTCATTAGTCGGGATGTGGGACATGACACATCTCCTTTGTCTTTCCCTTCTCCCTCTGTAGCTGATGGTCATTAGTCGGGATGTGGGACATGACACATCTCCTTTGTCTTTCCCTTCTCCCTCTGTAGATGATGGTCATTAGTCAGGATGTGGGACATGACACATCTCTTTTTGTCTTCCCTTCTCCCTCTGTAGCTGATGGTCATTAGTCAGGATGTGGGACATGACACATCTCCTTTGTCTTTCCCTTCTCCCTCTGTAGATGATGGTCATTAGTCAGGATGTGGGACATGACACATCTCCTTTGTCTTTCCCTTCTCCCTCTGTAGATGATGGTCATTAGTCGGGATGTGTGACATGACACATCTCCTTTGTCTTTCCCTTCTCCCTCTGTAGATGATGGTCATTAGTCGGGATGTGGGACATGACACATCTCCTTTGTCTTCCCCTTCTCCCTCTGTAGATGATGGTCATTAGTCGGGATGTGTGACATGACACATCTCCTTTGTCTTTCCCTTCTCCCTCTGCAGCTGATGGTCATTAGTCAGGATGTGGGACATGACACATCTCCTTTGTCTTTCCCTTCTCCCTTTGTAGATGATGGTCATTAGTCGGGATGTGGGACATGACACATCTCCTTTGTCTTCCCCTTCTCCCTCTGTAGCTGATGGTCATTAGTCGGGATGTGTGACATGACACATCTCCTTTGTCTTTCCCTTCTCCCTCTGTAGATGATGGTCATTAGTCGGGATGTGTGACATGACACATCTCCTTTGTCTTTCCCTTCTCCCTCTGTAGTTGATGGTCATTAGTCGGGATGTGGGACATGACACATCTCCTTTGTCTTCCCCTTCTCCCTCTGTAGCTGATGGTCATTAGTCAGGATGTGGGACATGACACATCTCCTTTGTCTTTCCCTTCTCCCTCTGTAGCTGATGGTCATTAGTCAGGATGTGGGACATGACACATCTCCTTTGTCTTTCCCTTCTCCCTCTGTAGATGATGGTCATTAGTCGGGATGTGGTACATGACACATCTCCTTTGTCTTCCCCTTCTCCCTCTGTAGTTGATGGTCATTAGTCAGGATGTGGGACATGACACATCTCCTTTGTCTTCCCCTTCTCCCTCTGTAGATGATGGTCATTAGTCGGGATGTGGGACATGACACATCTCCTTTGTCTTTCCCTTCTCCCTCTGTAGTTGATGGTCATTAGTCGGGATGTGGGACATGACACATCTCCTTTGTCTTCCCCTTCTCCCTCTGTAGATGATGGTCATTAGTCGGGATGTGGGACATGACACATCTCCTTTGTCTTCCCCTTCTCCCTCTGTAGTTGATGGTCATTAGTCAGGATGTGGGACATGACACATCTCCTTTGTCTTCCCCTTCTCCCTCTGTAGTTGATGGTCATTAGTCAGGATGTGGGACATGACACATCTCCTTTGTCTTCCCCTTCTCCCTCTGTAGTTGATGGTCATTAGTCGGGATGTGGGACATGACACATCTCCTTTGTCTTCCCCTTCTCCCTCTGTAGATGATGGTCATTAGTCGGGATGTGTGACGTGACACATCTCCTTTGTCTTTCCCTTCTCCCTCTGTAGATGATGGTCATTAGTCAGGACGTGGGACATGACACATCTCCTTTGTCTTCCCTTCTCCCTCTGTAGTTGATGGTCATTAGTCGGGATGTGGGACATGACACATCTCCTTTGTCTTCCCTTCTCCCTCTGTAGATGATGGTCATTAGTCGGGATGTGTGACATGACACATCTCCTTTGTCTTCCCCTTCTCCCTCTGTAGATGATGGTCATTAGTCAGGATGTGGGACATGACACATCTCCTTTGTCTTCCCCTTCTCCCTCTGTAGTTGATGGTCATTAGTCGGGATGTGGGACATGACACATCTCCTTTGTCTTCCCTTCTCCCTCTGTAGTTGATGGTCATTAGTCGGGATGTGGGACATGACACATCTCCTTTGTCTTTCCCTTCTCCCTCTGTAGCTGATGGTCATTAGTCGGGATGTGGGACATGACACATCTCCTTTGTCTTTCCCTTCTCCCTCTGTAGATGATGGTCATTAGTCAGGATGTGGGACATGACACATCTCCTTTGTCTTCCCCTTCTCCCTCTGTAGCTGATGGTCATTAGTCAGGATGTGTGACATGACACATCTCCTTTGTCTTTCCCTTCTCCCTCTGTAGATGATGGTCATTAGTCAGGATGTGGGACATGACACATCTCCTTTGTCTTTCCCTTCTCCCTCTGTAGATGATGGTCATTAGTCGGGATGTGTGACATGACACATCTCCTTTGTCTTTCCCTTCTCCCTCTGTAGATGATGGTCATTAGTCGGGATGTGGGACATGACACATCTCCTTTGTCTTCCCCTTCTCCTCTGTAGATGATGGTCATTAGTCGGGATGTGTGACATGACACATCTCCTTTGTCTTTCCCTTCTCCCTCTGCAGCTGATGGTCATTAGTCAGGATGTGGGACATGACACATCTCCTTTGTCTTTCCCTTCTCCTCTGTAGATGATGGTCATTAGTCGGGATGTGGGACATGACACATCTCCTTTGTCTTCCCCTTCTCCCTCTGTAGCTGATGGTCATTAGTCAGGATGTGGGACATGACACATCTCCTTTGTCTTTCCCTTCTCCCTCTGTAGATGATGGTCATTAGTCGGGATGTGGGACATGACACATCTCCTTTGTCTTTCCCTTCTCCCTCTGTAGATGATGGTCATTAGTCAGGATGTGGGACATGACACATCTCCTTTGTCTTCCCCTTCTCCCTCTGTAGATGATGGTCATTAGTCGGGATGTGGGACATGACACATCTCCTTTGTCTTCCCCTTCTCCCTCTGTAGCTGATGGTCATTAGTCAGGATGTGGGACATGACACATCTCCTTTGTCTTCCCCTTCTCCCTCTGTAGCTGATGGTCATTAGTCAGGATGTGGGACATGACACATCTCCTTTGTCTTTCCCTTCTCCCTCTGTAGATGATGGTCATTAGTCGGGATGTGGTACATGACACATCTCCTTTGTCTTCCCCTTCTCCCTCTGTAGTTGATGGTCATTAGTCAGGATGTGGGACATGACACATCTCCTTTGTCTTCCCCTTCTCCCTCTGTAGCTGATGGTCATTAGTCAGGATGTGGGACATGACACATCTCCTTTGTCTTCCCCTTCTCCCTCTGTAGATGATGGTCATTAGTCGGGATGTGGGACATGACACATCTCCTTTGTCTTTCCCTTCTCCCTCTGTAGTTGATGGTCATTAGTCGGGATGTGGGACATGACACATCTCCTTTGTCTTCCCCTTCTCCCTCTGTAGATGATGGTCATTAGTCGGGATGTGGGACATGACACATCTCCTTTGTCTTCCCCTTCTCCCTCTGTAGCTGATGGTCATTAGTCGGGATGTGGGACATGACACATCTCCTTTGTCTTCCCCTTCTCCCTCTGTAGTTGATGGTCATTAGTCAGGATGTGGGACATGACACATCTCCTTTGTCTTCCCCTTCTCCCTCTGTAGATGATGGTCATTAGTCGGGATGTGTGACATGACACATCTCCTTTGTCTTCCCCTTCTCCCTCTGTAGTTGATGGTCATTAGTCGGGATGTGGGACATGACACATCTCCTTTGTCTTCCCCTTCTCCCTCTGTAGATGATGGTCATTAGTCAGGATGTGGGACATGACACATCTCCTTTGTCTTCCCCTTCTCCCTCTGTAGTTGATGGTCATTAGTCGGGATGTGGGACATGACACATCTCCTTTGTCTTCCCCTTCTCCCTCTGTAGCTGATGGTCATTAGTCGGGATGTGGGACATGACACATCTCCTTTGTCTTCCCCTTCTCCCTCTGTAGCTGATGGTCATTAGTCGGGATGTGGGACATGACACATCTCCTTTGTCTTTCCCTTCTCCCTCTGTAGATGATGGTCATTAGTCGGGATGTGGGACATGACACATCTCCTTTGTCTTTCCCTTCTCCCTCTGTAGATGATGGTCATTAGTCAGGATGTGGGACATGACACATCTCCTTTTGTCTTCCCCTTCTCCCTCTGTAGCTGATGGTCATTAGTCAGGATGTGGGACATGACACATCTCCTTTGTCTTTCCCTTCTCCCTCTGTAGCTGATGGTCATTAGTCGGGATGTGTGACATGACACATCTCCTTTGTCTTTCCCTTCTCCCTCTGTAGATGATGGTCATTAGTCGGGATGTGTGACATGACACATCTCCTTTGTCTTTCCCTTCTCCCTCTGTAGATGATGGTCATTAGTCGGGATGTGGGACATGACACATCTCCTTTGACTTCCCCTTCTCCCTCTGTAGATGATGGTCATTAGTCGGGATGTGTGACATGACACATCTCCTTTGTCTTTCCCTTCTCCCTCTGCAGCTGATGGTCATTAGTCAGGATGTGGGACATGACACATCTCCTTTGTCTTCCCCTTCTCCCTCTGTAGTTGATGGTCATTAGTCAGGATGTGTGACATGACACATCTCCTTTGTCTTCCCCTTCTCCCTCTGTAGCTGATGGTCATTAGTCGGGATGTGTGACATGACACATCTCCTTTGTCTTTCCCTTCTCCCTCTGTAGATGATGGTCATTAGTCGGGATGTGGGACATGACAAATCTCCTTTGTCTTTCCCTTCTCCCTCTGTAGATGATGGTCATTAGTCGGGATGTGGGACATGACACATCTCCTTTGTCTTCCCCTTCTCCCTCTGTAGCTGATGGTCATTAGTCAGGATGTGGGACATGACACATCTCCTTTGTCTTTCCCTTCTCCCTCTGTAGCTGATGGTCATTAGTCAGGATGTGGGACATGACACATCTCCTTTGTCTTTCCCTTCTCCCTCTGTAGCTGATAGTCATTAGTCGGGATGTGGGACATGACACATCTCCTTTGTCTTTCCCTTCTCCCTCTGTAGATGATGGTCATTAGTCGGGATGTGGGACATGACACATCTCCTTTGTCTTCCCCTTCTCCCTCTGTAGTTGATGGTCATTAGTCGGGATATGGGACATGACACATCTCCTTTGTCTTCCCCTTCTCCCTCTGTAGCTGATGGTCATTAGTCGGGATGTGTGACATGACACATCTCCTTTGTCTTTCCCTTCTCCCTCTGTAGATGATGGTCATTAGTCGGGATGTGGGACATGACACATCTCCTTTGTCTTCCCCTTCTCCCTCTGTAGATGATGGTCATTAGTCGGGATGTGGGACATGACACATCTCCTTTGTCTTCCCCTTCTCCCTCTGTAGATGATGGTCATTAGTCAGGATGTGGGACATGACACATCTCCTTTGTCTTCCCCTTCTCCCTCTGTAGCTGATGGTCATTAGTCGGGATGTGGTACATGACACATCTCCTTTGTCTTCCCCTTCTCCCTCTGTAGCTGATGGTCATTAGTCGGGATGTGGTACATGACACATCTCCTTTGTCTTCCCCTTCTCCCTCTGTAGTTGATGGTCATTAGTCAGGATGTGGGACATGACACATCTCCTTTGTCTTCCCCTTCTCCCTCTGTAGCTGATGGTCATTAGTCAGGATGTGGGACATGACACATCTCCTTTGTCTTTCCCTTCTCCCTCTGTAGATGATGGTCATTAGTCGGGATGTGGGACATGACACATCTCCTTTGTCTTTCCCTTCTCCCTCTGTAGCTGATGGGCATTAGTCGGGATGTGGGACATGACACATCTCCTTTGTCTTTCCCTTCTCCCTCTGTAGATGATGGTCATTAGTCAGGATGTGGGACATGACACATCTCCTTTGTCTTCCCTTCTCCCTCTTAGCTGATGGTCATTAGTCGGGATGTGGGACATGACACATCTCCTTTGTCTTCCCCTTCTCCCTCTGTAGTTGATGGTCATTAGTCAGGATGTGGGACATGACACATCTCCTTTGTCTTCCCTTCTCCCTCTGTAGTTGATGGTCATTAGTCGGGATGTGGGACATGACACATCTCCTTTGTCTTTCCCTTCTCCCTCTGTAGCTGATGGTCATTAGTCGGGATGTGGGACATGACACATCTCCTTTGTCTTTCCCTTCTCCCTCTGTAGATGATGGTCATTAGTCAGGATGTGGGACATGACACATCTCCTTTGTCTTTCCCTTCTCCCTCTGTAGATGATGGTCATTAGTCAGGATGTGGGACATGACACATCTCCTTTTGTCTTCCCCTTCTCCCTCTGTAGCTGATGGTCATTAGTCAGGATGTGGGACATGACACATCTCCTTTGTCTTTCCCTTCTCCCTCTATAGATGGTGGTCATTAGTCAGGATGTGGGACATGACACATCTCCTTTGTCTTTCCCTTCTCCCTCTGTAGATGATGGTCATTAGTCGGGATGTGTGACATGACACATCTCCTTTGTCTTTCCCTTCTCCCTCTGTAGATGATGGTCATTAGTCGGGATGTGGGACATGACACATCTCCTTTGTCTTCCCCTTCTCCCTCTGTAGATGATGGTCATTAGTCGGGATGTGTGACATGACACATCTCCTTTGTCTTTCCCTTCTCCCTCTGCAGCTGATGGTCATTAGTCAGGATGTGGGACATGACACATCTCCTTTGTCTTCCCCTTCTCCCTCTGTAGTTGATGGTCATTAGTCAGGATGTGTGACATGACACATCTCCTTTGTCTTCCCCTTCTCCCTCTGTAGCTGATGGTCATTAGTCGGGATGTGTGACATGACACATCTCCTTTGTCTTTCCCTTCTCCCTCTGTAGATGATGGTCATTAGTCGGGATGTGGGACATGACAAATCTCCTTTGTCTTTCCCTTCTCCCTCTGTAGATGATGGTCATTAGTCGGGATGTGGGACATGACACATCTCCTTTGTCTTCCCCTTCTCCCTCTGTAGCTGATGGTCATTAGTCAGGATGTGGGACATGACACATCTCCTTTGTCTTTCCCTTCTCCCTCTGTAGCTGATGGTCATTAGTCAGGATGTGGGACATGACACATCTCCTTTGTCTTTCCCTTCTCCCTCTGTAGCTGATGGTCATTAGTCAGGATGTGGGACATGACACATCTCCTTTGTCTTCCCCTTCTCCCTCTGTAGTTGATGGTCATTAGTCGGGATGTGGGACATGACACATCTCCTTTGTCTTCCCCTTCTCCCTCTGTAGCTGATGGTCATTAGTCGGGATGTGGGACATGACACATCTCCTTTGTCTTCCCCTTCTCCCTCTGTAGTTGATGGTCATTAGTCAGGATGTGGGACATGACACATCTCCTTTGTCTTTCCCTTCTCCCTCTGCAGCTGATGGTCATTAGTCGGGATGTGGGACATGACACATCTCCTTTGTCTTTCCCTTCTCCCTCTGTAGATGATGGTCATTAGTCGGGATGTGGGACATGACACATCTCCTTTGTCTTCCCCTTCTCCCTCTGTAGTTGATGGTCATTAGTCGGGATGTGGGACATGACACATCTCCTTTGTCTTCCCCTTCTCCCTCTGTAGATGATGGTCATTAGTCAGGATGTGGGACATGACACATCTCCTTTGTCTTCCCTTCTCCCTCTGTAGCTGATGGTCATTAGTCAGGATGTGGGACATGACACATCTCCTTTGTCTTCCCCTTCTCCCTCTGTAGATGATGGTCATTAGTCGGGATGTGTGACATGACACATCTCCTTTGTCTTCCCCTTCTCCCTCTGTAGTTGATGGGCATTAGTCGGGATGTGGGACATGACACATCTCCTTTGTCTTTCCCTTCTCCCTCTGTAGCTGATGGGCATTAGTCGGGATGTGGGACATGACACATCTCCTTTGTCTTTCCCTTCTCCCTCTGTAGATGATGGTCATTAGTCAGGATGTGGGACATGACACATCTCCTTTGTCTTTCCCTTCTCCCTCTGCAGCTGATGGTCATTAGTCGGGATGTGGGACATGACACATCTCCTTTGTCTTTCCCTTCTCCCTCTGTAGATGATGGTCATTAGTCGGGATGTGGGACATGACACATCTCCTTTGTCTTCCCCTTCTCCCTCTGTAGTTGATGGTCATTAGTCGGGATGTGGGACATGACACATCTCCTTTGTCTTCCCCTTCTCCCTCTGTAGTTGATGGTCATTAGTAAGGATGTGGGACATGACACATCTCCTTTGTCTTCCCCTTCTCCCTCTGTAGTTGATGGTCATTAGTCCGGATGTGGGACATGACACATCTCCTTTGTCTTTCTCTTCTCCCTCTGTAGCTGATGGTCATTAGTCAGGATGTGGGACCTGACACATCTCCTTTGTCTTCCCCTTCTCCCTCTGTAGTTGATGGTCATTAGTCGGGATGTGGGACATGACACATCTCCTTTGTCTTTCCCTTCTCCCTCTGTAGATGATGGTCATTAGTCGGGATGTGGGACATGACACATCTCCTTTGTCTTCCCCTTCTCCCTCTGTAGTTGATGGTCATTAGTCGGGATGTGGGACATGACACATCTCCTTTGTCTTCCCCTTCTCCCTCTGTAGTTGATGGTCATTAGTCGGGATGTGGGACATGACACATCTCCTTTGTCTTCCCCTTCTCCCTCTGTAGTTGATGGTCATTAGTCAGGATGTGGGACATGACACATCTCCTTTGTCTTCCCCTTCTCCCTCTGTAGCTGATGGTCATTAGTCAGGATGTGGGACATGACACATCTCCTTTGTCTTTCCCTTCTCCCTCTGCAGCTGATAGTCATTAGTCGGGATGTGGGACATGACACATCTCCTTTGTCTTTCCCTTCTCCCTCTGTAGATGATGGTCATTAGTCGGGATGTGGGACATGACACATCTCCTTTGTCTTCCCCTTCTCCCTCTGTAGTTGATGGTCATTAGTCGGGATATGGGACATGACACATCTCCTTTGTCTTCCCCTTCTCCCTCTGTAGATGATGGTCATTAGTCGGGATGTGGGACATGACACATCTCCTTTGTCTTTCCCTTCTCCCTCTGTAGCTGATGGTCATTAGTCAGGATGTGGGACATGACACATCTCCTTTGTCTTTCCCTTCTCCCTCTGTAGTTGATGGTCATTAGTCAGGATGTGGGACATGACACATCTCCTTTGTCTTTCCCTTCTCCCTCTGTAGTTGATGGTCATTAGTCAGGATGTGGGACATGACACATCTCCTTTGTCTTTCCCTTCTCCCTCTGTAGCTGATGGTCATTAGTCGGGATGTGTGACATGACACATCTCCTTTGTCTTCCCCTTCTCCCTCTGTAGATGATGGTCATTAGTCGGGATGTGGGACATGACACATCTCCTTTGTCTTTCCCTTCTCCCTCTGTAGCTGATGGTCATTAGTCGGGATGTGTGACATGACACATCTCCTTTGTCTTCCCTTCTCCCTCTGTAGTTGATGGTCATTAGTCAGGATGTGGGACATGACACATCTCCTTTGTCTTTCCCTTCTCCCTCTGCAGCTGATGGTCATTAGTCGGGATGTGGGACATGACACATCTCCTTTGTCTTCCCCTTCTCCCTCTGTAGATGATGGTCATTAGTCGGGATGTGGGACATGACACATCTCCTTTGTCTTTCCCTTCTCCCTCTGTAGCTGATGGTCATTAGTCGGGATGTGTGACATGACACATCTCCTTTGTCTTCCCCTTCTCCCTCTGTAGCTGATGGTCATTAGTCGGGATGTGTGACATGACACATCTCCTTTGTCTTCCCCTTCTCCCTCTGTAGCTGATGGTCATTAGTCGGGATGTGGGACATGACACATCTCCTTTGTCTTCCCCTTCTCCCTCTGTAGATGATGGTCATTAGTCGGGATGTGTGACATGACACATCTCCTTTGTCTTCCCTTCTCCCTCTGTAGTTGATGGTCATTAGTCGGGATGTGTGACATGACACATCTCCTTTGTCTTCCCTTCTCCCTCTGTAGTTGATGGTCATTAGTCGGGATGGTGGACATGACACATCTCCTTTGTCTTCCCCTTCTCCCTCTGTAGCTGATGGTCATTAGTCGGGATGTGTGACATGACACATCTCCTTTGTCTTCCCCTTCTCCCTCTGTAGTTGATGGTCATTAGTCGGGATGTGGGACATGACACATCTCCTTTGTCTTCCCCTTCTCCCTCTGTAGTTGATGGTCATTAGTCGGGATGTGGGACATGACACATCTCCTTTGTCTTCCCCTTCTCCCTCTGTAGATGATGGTCATTAGTCGGGATGTGGGACATGACACATCTCCTTTGTCTTCCCCTTCTCCCTCTGTAGTTGATGGTCATTAGTCGGGATGTGGGACATGACACATCTCCTTTGTCTTCCCCTTCTCCCTCTGTAGTTGATGGTCATTAGTCAGGATGTGGGACCTGACACATCTCCTTTGTCTTCCCCTTCTCCCTCTGTAGTTGATGGTCATTAGTCGGGATGTGTGACATGACACATCTCCTTTGTCTTCCCCTTCTCCCTCTGTAGATGATGGTCATTAGTCGGGATGTGGGACATGACACATCTCCTTTGTCTTTCCCTTCTCCCTCTGTAGTTGATGGTCATTAGTCAGGATGTGGGACATGACACATCTCCTTTGTCTTTCCCTTCTCCCTCTGTAGATGATGGTCATTAGTCAGGATGTGGGACATGACACATCTCCTTTGTCTTCCCTTCTCCCTCTGTAGCTGATGGTCATTAGTCGGGATGTGTGACATGACACATCTCCTTTGTCTTTCCCTTCTCCCTCTGTAGTTGATGGTCATTAGTCGGGATGTGGGACATGACACATCTCCTTTGTCTTTCCCTTCTCCCTCTGTAGTTGATGGTCATTAGTCGGGATGTGGGACATGACACATCTCCTTTGTCTTTACCTTCTCCCTCTGTAGTTGATGGTCATTAGTCAGGATGTGGGACATGACACATCTCCTTTGTCTTTCCCTTCTCCCTCTGTAGTTGATGGTCATTAGTCGGGATGTGGGACATGACACATCTCCTTTGTCTTCCCCTTCTCCCTCTGTAGATGATGGTCATTAGTCGGGATGTGTGACATGACACATCTCCTTTGTCTTCCCTTCTCCCTCTGTAGTTGATGGTCATTAGTCGGGATGTGGGACATGACACATCTCCTTTGTCTTTCCCTTCTCCCTCTGTAGTTGATGGTCATTAGTCAGGATGTGGGACATGACACATCTCCTTTGTCTTTCCCTTCTCCCTCTGTAGCTGATGGTCATTAGTCGGGATGTGTGACATGACACATCTCCTTTGTCTTCCCCTTCTCCCTCTGTAGCTGATGGTCATTAGTCGGGATGTGGGACATGACACATCTCCTTTGTCTTCCCCTTCTCCCTCTGTAGATGATGGTCATTAGTCGGGATGTGTGACATGACACATCTCCTTTGTCTTCCCCTTCTCCCTCTGTAGTTGATGGTCATTAGTCAGGATGTGGGACATGACACATCTCCTTTGTCTTTCCCTTCTCCCTCTGCAGCTGATAGTCATTAGTCGGGATGTGGGACATGACACATCTCCTTTGTCTTTCCCTTCTCCCTCTGTAGATGATGGTCATTAGTCGGGATGTGGGACATGACACATCTCCTTTGTCTTCCCCTTCTCCCTCTGTAGTTGATGGTCATTAGTCGGGATGTGGGACATGACACATCTCCTTTGTCTTCCCCTTCTCCCTCTGTAGTTGATGGTCATTAGTCGGGATGTGGGACATGACACATCTCCTTTGTCTTCCCCTTCTCCCTCTGTAGATGATGGTCATTAGTCGGGATGTGGGACATGACACATCTCCTTTGTCTTCCCCTTCTCCCTCTGTAGTTGATGGTCATTAGTCGGGATGTGGGACATTGACATCTCCTTTGTCTTTACCTTCTCCCTCTGTAGTTGATGGTCATTAGTCAGGATGTGGGACCTGACACATCTCCTTTGTCTTCCCCTTCTCCCTCTGTAGTTGATGGTCATTAGTCGGGATGTGTGACATGACACATCTCCTTTGTCTTCCCTTCTCCCTCTGTAGATGATGGTCATTAGTCGGGATGTGGGACATGACACATCTCCTTTGTCTTTCCCTTCTCCCTCTGTAGTTGATGGTCATTAGTCGGGATGTGGGACATGACACATCTCCGTTGTCTTTCCCTTCTCCCTCTGTAGATGATGGTCATTAGTCAGGATGTGGGACATGACACATCTCCTTTGTCTTCCCCTTCTCCCTCTGTAGTTGATGGTCATTAGTCGGGATGTGGGACATGACACATCTCCTTTGTCTTTCCCTTCTCCCTCTGTAGTTGATGGTCATTAGTCGGGATGTGGG
Organism: Oncorhynchus keta; assembly: GCF_023373465.1. Classification (NCBI taxonomy): domain Eukaryota; kingdom Metazoa; phylum Chordata; class Actinopteri; order Salmoniformes; family Salmonidae; genus Oncorhynchus; species Oncorhynchus keta. The sequence continues at coordinate 20,482 of NW_026289205.1, forward strand.
ACATGACACATCTCCTTTGTCTTTCCCTTCTCCCTCTGTAGTTGATGGTCATTAGTCGGGATGTGGGACATGACACATCTCCTTTGTCTTTACCTTCTCCCTCTGTAGTTGATGGTCATTAGTCAGGATGTGGGACATGACACATCTCCTTTGTCTTTCCCTTCTCCCTCTGTAGTTGATGGTCATTAGTCAGGATGTGGGACATGACACATCTCCTTTGTCTTCCCCTTCTCCCTCTGTAGATGATGGTCATTAGTCGGGATGTGGGACATGACACATCTCCTTTGTCTTCCCCTTCTCCCTCTGTAGCTGATGGTCATTAGTCAGGATGTGTGACATGACACATCTCCTTTGTCTTCCCCTTCTCCCTCTGTAGATGATGGTCATTAGTCTCTCTCAATCTCTCTTATCCCTCCCCATCCCTTTGTTTTTAACGTTCGTTAGCTGATGCCATGACGGGTCGTTAGCAACGTCGGCTAACGGTTACAGCTCTACCCGGAGGGGATGCAGGCAGGGGGTATGGAGATGAAACAAGACATCGGAAGCTAACACTAGGCTAGCGTTAGCGCTGTGGCTAATTACATCAGCTGCCTGACAAAACAGAGACGGAAAACAGCACTTCTCTCGTCTGTCTGTCTGTCTGTCTGTCTGTCTGTCTGTCTGTCTGTCTGTCTGTCTGTCGGCTACTGCTACAGCACCTCTCTTTTTCTTCCAGACTTGTCCTCTTTTCTCTCCTCTGCTCCTGGCCTCTCACATATCTCTCTATCTGAAACACCTCTGTAGTCTACTGTAGCAATCTCCAATAGAATCCATTTCATGTTTCTCCATCTGTCTTTTCGCAATCTGTCTGCTCCTTATTGAGGCCGCAGTTTCACCTTGTTTTAATGCTGGCCTTGAGATCAATAATTCAGACCTCCCTGCAGTGAAGGCAGCTTGACAGACTGATTAAGCATGAGAGGGAGAGAGATGGAGTGTGGGAGGGGCAGAAAGAGGAAGCGCAGGGTGCTGTAGAAACAGGGGATATAGAGAGAGAAGGAAAGAACAGTGGGAGTGTTAGAGTGAAACTGGAGGGATATACACTGAATGTACAAAACATCAGGAACACCCCCTTGTGCCCTTAGAACAGCCTTAATTCATCGGGCATGGACTCTACAAGGTGTCAAAAGTGTTCCACATGGATGCTGGCCCATGTTGACTCTAATGCTTTCCTCAGTTGTGTCAAGTTGGCTGGATGTCCTTTGGGCGGTGGACCATTCCTGATACACACCAGGAACTATTGAGTGTGGAAAACCCCAGAAGCGTTGCAGTTCTTGACACAAACTGGTGCGCCTGGCACCTACTACCATACCCCGTTCAAAGGCACTTAATTATTTTGTCTTGCCCATTCACCCTCTGAAAGGTCCACATACACAATCCATATCTCAATTGTCTCAAGGCTTAAAAATCCTTCTTTAACCGGTCTCCCCCTTCATATACACTAATTTGAAGTGCATTTAAAAAGTGAGGGATCGTAGCTTTCACCTGAATTCAACTGGTCAGCCTATGTCATGGAAAGAGCTGTGTTTTGTCCACTCAGTGTAAAACAAGGTACAGAAAGAGAGAAAGAGAGAAAAATAGAGAGAAAGAGAGAGAAAGAGAGGACAAGAAAATGGGCAAAGGGAACTGGGAGTGAAAAAGTAAATGTTAAGAATGGAGAGAGAGGAGGTCATGAGGAAGAGAGGGAGAGAAGGAGAGTGAAGGCCGAGGGAATTCCGCAGAGAAAAGATGAAAGACGGTGAGAGCGACAGAGAGAGAAAAAGAAAGAGCTATAGAGAACAGGTTGATGAGGGATGGTGAGAGCGATAGAGGGAGTGAGGGAGAGAGGTGGGGGAGAGGAACGTTTGTGGGGATGATTTACAGTAACAGGGTAAAAGCTTATCTTGGTCTATAATGGCCACATATGACACTGACCTTTCCAGAGGTCCCAGTGGGGAGTTGTGTTATTATCAACAGCAAGAGTTGTGGAAAACACCTGTGTTT